>NW_027219803.1:0-54752 GCF_027580195.1 Bos mutus | reverse complement strand
CCAGCTGGGCCTCAGGATTCATGCCTGCTCAGCTGCTTGATAATCGCCATTGGGACGCAGGATTCATGCCTGCTCAGCTGCTTAATTTTGCCTGCTGAGGCACCCGTGTTGGAGAGCTCCTGATCAGCACTTGAGCAGTCACGCGATCCGCACCTCTCACTCACCTGATCACTGCATGACAGCCACGTGATCAGTGCCTGCTGAGTTACGGGATTAGCGCCTGCTGAGCTGCTGATAATCGCCAGCTGAGCCACAGGATGGATGCCTGCTCTTCTGCTTGATAATCGCCAGCTGGGCGGCATGATTCATGCCTGCTCAGGTGCTTGATAATCGCCGCTGGGTGGCAGGATTCATGCCTGCTCATCTGCTTGATAATCGCCAGCTGGCACAGGATTCATGCCTGCTCATCTGCTTGATAATCGCCAGCTGGGCCGCAGGATTCATGCGTGCTCAGCTGCTTGATAATCACCAGCTGGGCCGCAGGATTCATGCCTTCTCAGCTGCTTGATTCTTGCCTGCTGAGGCACATGATCCGTGTTGGAGAGCTCCCTGATCAGCACATGGGCAGTCACATGATCAGCGCCTCTCAGTCACCTGATCACTGCATGACAGCCACGTGATCAGTTCCTGCTGAGTTATGGGATTAGCGCCTGCTCAGCTGCTTGATAATCGCCAGCTGGGCCGCAGGATTCATGCATGCTCATCTGCTTGATAATCGCCAGCTGGGCCGCATGATTCATGCCTGCTCATCTGCTTGATAATCGCCAGCTGTACAGCAGGATTCATGGCTGCTCATCTGCTTGACAAACGCCAGCTGGGCCGCATATTTCATGGCTGCTCATCTGCTTAATTATCGCTACCTGGGCCGCAGGATTCATGCCTGTTCATCTGCTTGATAATCGCCAGCTGGGCCGCAGGATTCATGCCTGCTCAGCTGCTTGATAATCGGGCCCCTGGGCCAGGATTCGCTGCCTGCTCATCTGCTTGATAATCGCCAGCTGGGCCACAGGATTCATGCCTGCTCATCTGCTTGATAATCGCCAGCTGGGCACGCAGGATTCATGCCTGCTCATCTGCTTGATAATCGCCAGCTGGGCCGCAGGATTCATGCCTGCTCAGCTGCTTGATAATCGCCAGCTGGGCCGCAGGATTCAGGGCTGCTCATCTGCTTGATAAACCCCAGCTGGGCCGCATGATTCATGCCTGCTCAGCTGCTTGATAATCGTCAGATGGGCCGCAGGATTCATGCCTGCTCAGCTGCTTGATAATCGCCAGCTGGGCCGCATGATTCATGCCTGCTCATCTGCTTGATAATCGCCAGCTGGGCCGCATGATTCATGCCTGCTCATCTGCTTGATTATCGCCAGCAGGGCCGCATGATTCATGCCTGCTCATCTGCTTGATAATCGCCAGCGAGGCCGCATGACTCATGCCTGCTCATCTGCTTGATAATCGCCAGCTTGGCCGCATGATTCATGCCTGCTCATCTGCTTTATAATCGCCAGCTGGGCAGCAGGATTCATGCCTGCTCAGCTGCTTGATAATCGCCAGCTGGGCCGCAGGATTCATGGCTCTCATCTGCTTGACAAACGCCAGCTGTGCTGCATAATTCATGGATGCTCATCTGCTTGATAATCGCCAGCTGGGCCGCAGGATTCATGCCTGCTCAGCTGCTTGATAATCGCCAGCTGGGCCCCATGATTCATGCCTGCTCATCTGCTTCATAATCGCAAGCTGGGCCACATGATTCATGCCTGCTCATCTACTTGATAGTCGCCAGCTGGGCCTCAGGATTCATGCCTGCTCAGCTGCTTGATTCTTGCCTGCATAGGCACATGATCCGTGCAGCAGAGTTACCTGATCAGCACATGAGCAGTCACATGATCAGCGCCTCTCAGTCACCTGATCACTGCATGACAGCCACGTGATCAGTGCCTGCTGAATTACGGGATTAGCGCCTGCTCAGCTGCTTGATAATCGCCAGCTGAGCCACAGGATGCATGCCTGCTCTTCTGCTAGATAATCGCCAGCTGAGCCGCATGATTCATGCCTTTTCATCTGCCTGATAATCGCCAGCTGGGCCGCAGGATTCATGCCTGTACATCTGCTTGATAATCGCCAGCTTGGCCGCATGATTCATGCCTGCTCATCTACTTGATAATCGCCAGCTTAGCCGCATGATTCATGCCTGCTCATCTGCTTGATAATCGGCAGCTGGGCCGCATGATTCATGCCTGCTCATCTGCTTGATAATCGCCAGCTGGGCCTCAGGATTCATGCCTGCTCAGCTGCTTGATAATCGCCATTGGAACGCAGGATTCATGCCTGCTCAGCTGCTTAATTGTTGCCTGCTGAGGCACATGATCCGTGTTGGAGAGCTCCCTGATCAGCACTTGAGCAGTCACATGATCAGCACCTCTCACTCACCTGATCACTGCATGACAGCCACGTGATCAGTGCCTGCTGAGTTACGGGATTAGCGCCTGCTCAGCTGCTTGATAATCGCCAGTTGCGCCGCATGATTCATGCTTGCTCATCTGCTTGATAATCGCCAGCTTGGCCGCAGGATTCATGCCTGCTCAGCTGCTTGATTCTTGCCTGCTGAGGCACATGATCCGTGAGGAGAGCTACCTGATCAACACATGAGCAGTCACATGATCAGCGCCTATCAGTCACCTGATCACGGCATGACAGCCACGTGATCAGTGCCTGCGGAGTTACAGGATTAGCGCATGCTCAGCTGCTTGATATCGCCAGCTGAGCGACAGGATGCATGCCTGCTCATCTGCTTGATAATCGCCAGCTGGGCCGCAGGATTCATGCCTGCTCAGCTGCTTGATAATCGGTCGCTGGGCCGCATGATTCATGCCTGCTCATCTGCTTGATAATCGCCAGCTGTGCCGCAGGATTCATGCCTGCTCATCTGCTTGATAATCGCCAGCTGGGCCGCTGGATTCATGCCTGCTCAGCTGCTTGATAATCGCCAGCTGGGCCGCAGGATTCATGCCTGCTCAGCTGCTTGATAATCGCCCGCTGGGCCACATGATTCATGCCTGCTCATCTGCTGAATAATCGCCAGCTGGGCCTCATGATTCATGCCTGCTCATCAGCTTGGTAATCGCCAGCTGGGCCGCAGGATTCATGCCTGCTCAGCTGCTTGATAATCGCCAGCTGGGCCGCAGGATTTATGCCTGCTCAGCTGCTTGATAATCGCCTGCTGGGCCCCAGGATTCATGCGTGCTCAGCTGCTTGATAATCACCAGCTGGGCCGCAGGATTCATGCCTTCTCAGCTGCTTGATTCTTGCCTGCTGAGGCACATGATCCGTGTTGGAGAGCTCCCTGATCAGCACATGAGCAGTCACATGATCAGCGCCTCTCAGTCACCTGATCACTGCATGACAGCCACGTGATCAGTTCCTGCTGAGTTACGGGATTAGCGCCTGCTCAGCTGCTTGATAATCGCCAGCAGAGCCGCAGGATTCATGGCTGCTCATCTGCTTGATAATCGCCAGCTGGGCCGCAGGATTCATGCCTGCTCAGCTGCTTGATTCTTGCCTGCTGAGGCACATGATCCGTGCAGGAGAGCTACCTGATCAGCACATGAGCAGTCACATGATCAGCGCCTCTCAGTCACCTGATCATGGCTTGACAGCCACGTGATCAGTGCCTGCTGAGTTACGGGATTAGCGCCTGCTCAGCTGCTTCATAATCGCCCGCTGAGCCGCAGGATGCATGCCTGCTCATCTGCTTGATAATCGCCAGCTGGGCCGCAGGATTCATGCCTGCTCATCTGCTTGATAATCGCCAGCTGGGCCGCAGGATTCATGCCTGCTCAGCTGCTTGATAATCGCCCGCTGGGCAGCAGATTTCATTATTGCTCATCTGCTTGATAAACGCCAGTTGGGCCGCAGGTTTCATGCCTTCTCAGCTGCTTGATAATCGCCATTGGGCCGCATTATTCATGCCTGCTCAGCTGCTTGATTCTTGCATGCTGAGGCACATCATCCGTGCAGGAGAGCTACCGGATCAGCACATGAGCAGTCACATGATCAGCGCCTCTCAGTCACCTGATCCCACCTGATCACGGCTTGACAGGCACGTGATAAATGCCTGCTGAGTTACGGGATTAGCGCCTGCTCAGCTGCTTGATAATCGCCCGCTGGGCCGCAGGATTCATGGCTGCTCATCTGCTTGATAATCGCCAGCTGGGCCGCAGGATTCATGGCTGCTCATCTGCTTGATAACCGCCAGCTGGCCGCAGGATTCATACATGCTCAGCTGCTTGATAATCGCTAGCAGGGCCGCATGATTCATGCCTGCTCATCTGCTTGATAATCGCCAGCTTGGCTGCATGATTCATCCCTGCTCATCTGCTTGATAATTGCCAGCTGGGCCGCATGATTCATTCCTGCTCATCTGCTTGATAATCGCCAGCTGGCCGCAGGATTCATGCCTTCTCAGCTGCTTGAATAATCGCCATTGGGCCGCATGATTCATGCCTGCTCAACTGCTTGATAATCAAAGCTGGGCCGCATGATTCATGCCTGCTCATCTACTTGATAATCGCCAGCTGGGCCGCAGGATTCATGCCTGCTCAGCTGCTTGATAATCACAAGCTGGGCCGCATGATTCATGCCTGCTCATCTACTTGATAATCGCCAGCTGAGCCACAGGATGCATGCCTGCTCATCTGCTTGATAATCGCCAGCTGGGCCGCATGATTCATGCCTGCTCATCTGCTTGATAATCGCCAGCTGGGCCGCAGGATTCATGCCTGCTCATCTGCTTGATTCTTGCCAGCATGGGCACATTCATCCCTGCTCATCTGAGTTATAATCGCCAGCTGGGCCGCAGGATTCATGCCTGCTCAGCTGCACATAATCACCAGCTGGGCTCAGGATCACCTGATCACTGCATGATTCAGCCACGTGATCAGTGATCCGTGCCTGCTCATCTTACCTGATCAGCGCCCGCTCAGCAGTCACATGATCATGCCTGCTCATCTGCTGAGCCACCTGATCACCGCATGACAGCCACGTGATAAGCCAGCTGAGCCGCGGGATTCATGCCTGCTCAGCTGCTTGATAATCGCCAGCTGGGCCGCAGGATTCATGCCTGCTCATCTGCTTGATAATCGCCAGCTGGGCCGCAGGATTCATGCCTGCTCATCTGCTTGATAATCGCCAGCTGAGGCACATGATTCATGCCTGCTCATCTGCTTGATAATCGCCAGCTGGGCAATCAGGTGATCAGCTCATCAGATAATCGCAGCTGATCGCAGCTGGCGATGCATGACAGCTCATCTGCTTGATAATCGCCAGCTGGGCCTCAGGATTCATGCCTGCTCAGCTGCTTGATAATCGCCAGCTGAACGCGCAGGATTCATGCCTGCTCAGCTGCTTGATAATCGCCTGCTGGGGCACATGATCCGTGCCTGCTCATCTGCTCAGATAATCGCCAGCTGATCAGCACCTCTCACTCACCTGATCATCTGCTTGATAATCGCGTGATCAGTGCCTGCATGATTCGGGATTAGCGCCTGCTCATCTGCTTGATAATCGCCAGCTGGGCCGCATGATTCATGCCTGCTCATCTGCTTGATAATCGCCAGCTGGGCCGCAGGATTCATGCCTGCTCAGCTGCTTGATTCTTGCCTGCTGAGGCACATGATCCGTGAGGAGAGCTACCTGATCAACACATGAGCAGTCACATGATCAGCGCCTATCAGTCACCTGATCAGGCTTGACAGCCACGTGATCAGTGCCTGCGCTGAGTTACAGGATTAGCGCATGCTCAGCTGCTTGATAATCGCCAGCTGAGCGACAGGATGCATGCCTGCTCATCTGCTTGATAATCGCCAGCTGGGCCGCAGGATTCATGCCTGCTCAGCTGCTTGATAATCGCCAGCTGGGCCGCAGGATTCATGCCTGCTCATCTGCTTGATAATCGCCAGCTGGGCCGCAGGATTCATGCCTGCTCATCTGCTTGATAATCGCCAGCTGGGCCGCTGGATTCATGCCTGCTCAGCTGCTTGATAATCGCCAGATGGGCCGCAGGATTCATGCCTGCTCAGCTGCTTGATAATCGCCAGCTGGGCCGCAGGATTCATGCCTGCTCATCTGCTTGATAATCGCCAGCTGGGCCGCATGATTCATGCCTGCTCATCAGCTTGATAATCGCCAGCTGGGCCGCAGGATTCATGCCTGCTCAGCTGCTTGATAATCGCCAGCTGGGCCGCAGGATTCATGCCTGCTCAGCTGCTTGATAATCGCCAGCTGGGCCGCAGGATTCATGCGCTGCTCAGCTGCTTGATAATCACCAGCTGGGCCGCAGGATTCATGCCTGCTCATCTGCTTGATAATGCTCCTGCTGGGGCGCATGATCCGTGCCTGCCTGCAGCTGCTTGATAATCGCCAGCTGGGCGCAGGATGAGCAGTCACATTCATGCCAGTCATCTGCTTGATAATCGCCAGCTGGGCCACGTGATCAGTTCCTGCTCAGTTGCGGGATAATCGCCAGCTGGGCCGCATGATTCATGCCTGCTCATCTGCTTGATAATCGCCAGCTGGGCCGCAGGATTCATGCCTGCTCATCTGCTTGATAATCGCCAGCTGGGCCGCAGGATTCATGCCTGCTCAGCTGCTTGATTCTCGCCAGCTGGGCCACAGGATTCGTGCCTGCTCATCTGCTTGATAATCGCCAGCTGGGCCGCAGGATTCATGCCTGCTCATCTGCTTGATAATCGCCAGCTGGGCCACCTGATTCATGCCTGCTCATCTGCTTGATAATGCCTGCTGGGCCGCATTCATGCATGCCTGCTCAGCTGCTTGATAATCGCCAGCTGGGCCGCAGGATTCATGCCTGCTCATCTGCTTGATAATCGCCAGCTGGGCCGCAGGATTCATGCCTGCTCATCTGCTTGATAATCGCCAGCTGGGCCGCAGGATTCATGCCTGCTCAGCTGCTTGATAATCGCCAGCTGGGCAGCAGATTTCATGCCTGCTCATCTGCTTGATAAACGCCAGCTGGGCCGCAGGATTCATGCCTGCTCAGCTGCTTGATAATCGCCAGCTGGGCCGCATGATTCATGCCTGCTCAGCTGCTTGATTCTGCTTGATAATCGCCAGCTGGGCCAGCTGGGCGTGGGATTCATGGATTCACGCACTGGGAGCAGCTGCATGATCATCGCCTCTCAGGGCCCCTGATTCATGCCTGCTCATCTGCTTGATAATCGCCAGCTGAGTTATGATTCATGCCTGCTCAGCTGCTTGATAATCGCCAGCTGGGCCGCAGGATTCATGGCTGCTCATCTGCTTGATAATCGCCAGCTGGGCCGCAGGATTCATGCCTGCTCATCTGCTTGATAATCGCCAGCTGGGCCGCAGGATTCATGCCTGCTCATCTGCTTGATAATCGCCAGCTGGGCCGCATGATTCATGCCTGCTCATCTGCTTGATAATCGCCAGCTGGGCCGCATGATTCATCCTGCTCATCTGCTTGATAATCGCCAGCTGGGCCGCATGATTCATGCCTGCTCATCTGCTTGATAATCGCCAGCTGGGCCGCAGAATTCATGCCTGCTCAGCTGCTTGATAATCGCCAGCTGGGCCGCAGGATTCATGCCTGCTCATCTGCTTGATAATCGCCAGCTGGGCCGCATGATTCATGCCTGCTCATCTGCTTGATAATCGCCAGCTGGGCCGCAGGATTCATGCCTGCTCATCTGCTTGATAATCGCCAGCTGGGCCGCAGGATTCATGCCTGCTCATCTGCTTGATAATCGCCAGCTGGGCCGCAGGATTCATGCCTGCTCATCTGCTTGATAATCGCCAGCTGGGCCGCATGATTCATGCCTGCTCATCTGCTTGATAATCGCCAGCTGGGCCGCAGGATTCATGCCTGCTCAGCTGCTTGATTCTTGCCTGCATAGGCACATGATCCGTGCAGCAGAGTTACCTGATCAGCACATGAGCAGTCACATGATCAGCGCCTCTCAGTCACCTGATCACTGCATGACAGCCACGTGATCAGTGCCTGCTGAATTACGGGATTAGCGCCTGCTCAGCTGCTTGATAATCGCCACCTGAGCCACAGGATGCATGCCTGCTCTTCTGCTTGATAATCGCCAGCTGAGCCGCATGATTCATGCCTTTTCATCTGCCTGATAATCGCCAGCTGGGCCGCAGGATTCATGCCTGCTCATCTGCTTGATAATCGCCAGCTGGGCCGCAGCATGATTCATGCCTGCTCATCTGCTTGATAATCGCCAGCTTAGCCGCATGATTCATGCCTGCTCATCTGCTTGATAATCGCCAGCTGGGCCGCATGATTCATGCCTGCTCATCTGCTTGATAATCGCCAGCTGGGCCCCAGGATTCATGCCTGCTCAGCTGCTTGATAATCGCCAGCTGGGCGCAGGATTCATGCCTGCTCAGCTGCTTGATTGTTGCCTGCTGAGGCACATGATCCGTGCCTGCTCAGCTGCTTGATCAGCACTTGAGCAGCAGCTCACATGATCAGCACCTCTCACTCACCTGATCACTGCATAACAGCCACGTGATCAGTGCCTGCTGATTACGGGATTAGCGCCTGCTCAGCTGCTTGATAATCGCCAGCTGGGCCGCATGATTCATGCCTGCTCATCTGCTTGATAATCGCCAGCTGGGCCGCAGGATTCATGCCTGCTCATCTGCTTGATTCTTGCCTGCTGAGGCACATGATCCGTGAGGAGATCTGCCTGATAAACGCCAGCTGGGCATGATCATGCGCCTCATCAGTCACCTAATCGCCAGCATGACAGCCACGCCTGATCATCTGCTTGATAATCGCCAGCTTACAGGATTCAGCGCCTGCTCAGCTGCTTGATAATCGCCAGCTGAGCGACAGGATGCATGCATGCCTGCTCATCTGCTTGATAATCGCCAGCTGGGCCGCAGGATTCATGCCTGCTCAGCTGCTTGATAATCGCCGCTGGGCCGCATGATTCATGCCTGCTCATCTGCTGATAATCGCATGCTGCCATAATCGCCAGCTGTGCCGCAGGATTCATGCCTGCTCATCTGCTTGATAATCGCCAGCTGGGCCGCAGGATTCATGCCTGCTCAGCTGCTTGATAATCGCCAGATGGGCCGCAGGATTCATGCCTGCTCAGCTGCTTGATAATCGCCAGCTGGGCCGCAGGATTCATGCCTGCTCATCTGCTGAATAATCGCCAGCTGGGCCTCATGATTCATGCCTGCTCATCAGCTTGGTAATCGCCAGCTGGGCCGCAGGATTCATGCCTGCTCAGCTGCTTGATAATCGCCAGCTGGGCCGCAGGATTCATGCCTGCTCAGCTGCTTGATAATCGCCTGCTGGGCCCCAGGATTCATGCCTGCTCAGCTGCTTGATAATCACCAGCTGGGCCGCAGGATTCATGCCTTCTCAGCTGCTTGATTCTTGCCTGCTGAGGCACATGATCCGTGTTGGAGAGCTCCCTGATCAGCACATGAGCAGTCACATGATCAGCGCCTCTCAGTCACCTGATCACTGCATGACAGCCACGTGATCAGTTCCTGCTGAGTTACGGGATTAGCGCCTGCTCAGCTGCTTGATAATCGCCAGCAGAGCCGCAGGATTCATGCCTGCTCATCTGCTTGATAATCGCCAGCTGGGCCGCAGGGATTCATGCCTGCTCAGCTGCTTGATTCTTGCCTGCTGAGGCACATGATCCGTGCAGGAGAGCTACCTGATCAGCACATGCACATGAGCAGTCAATGATCAGCGCCTCTCAGTCACCTGACATGGCTTGACAGCCACGTGATCAGTGCCTGCTGAGTTACGGGATTAGCGCCTGCTCAGCTGCTTGATAATCGCCAGCTGAGCCGCAGGATGCATGCCTGCTCATCTGCTTGATAATCGCCAGCTGGGCCGCAGGATTCATGCCTGCTCATCTGCTTGATAATCGCCAGCTGGGCCGCATGATTCATGCCTGCTCATCTGCCTGCTGGGCCGCAGGATTCATGCCTGCTCAGCTGCTTGATAATCGCCAGCTGGGCAGCAGATTTCATGCCTGCTCATCTGCTTGATAAACGCGCCAGCTGGGCCGCAGGATTCATGCCTTCTCAGCTGCTTGATAATCGCCATTGGGCCGCATTATTCATGCCTGCTCAGCTGCTTGATAATTGCAGCTGGGCCACAGGCACATGCCTGCGTGCTGCTTGATCATCATGCCAGTCAGTCACATGATCAGCGCCTCTCAGTCACCTGATCATCTGCTTGATAATCGCCTGCTGAGCCGCGGGATTATGCCTGCTCAGCTGCTTGATAATCGCCAGCTGGGCCGCAGGATTCATGGCTGCTCATCTGCTTGATAATCGCCAGCTGGGCCAAAGGATTCATGGCTGCTCATCTGCTTGATAACCGCCAGCTGGGCCGCAGGATTCATGCATGCTCATCTGCTTGATAATCGCTAGCAGGGCCGCATGATTCATGCCTGCTCATCTGCTTGATAATCGCCAGCTTGGCTGCATGATTCATCCCTGCTCATCTGCTTGATAATTGCCAGCTGGGCCGCATGATTCATTCCTGCTCATCTGCTTGATAATCGCCAGCTGGGCCGCAGGATTCATGCCTTCTCAGCTGCTTGAATAATCGCCAGCTGGGCCGCATGATTCATGCCTGCTCATCTGCTTGATAATCGCCAGCTGGGCCGCAGGATTCATGCCTGCTCATCTGCTTGATAAACGCCAGCTGGGCCGCAGGATTCATGCCTGCTCAGCTGCTTGATAATCACAAGCTGGGCCGCATGATTCATGCCTGCTCATCTACTTGATAATCGCCAGCTGAGCCACAGGATGCATGCCTGCTCATCTGCTTCATAATCGCAAGCTGGGCCACATGATTCATGCCTGCTCATCTACTTGATAGTCGCCAGCTGGGCCTCAGGATTCATGCCTGCTCAGCTGCTTGATTCTTGCCTGCATAGGCACATGATCCGTGCAGCAGAGTTACCTGATCAGCACATGAGCAGTCACATGATCAGCGCCTCTCAGTCACCTGATCACTGCATGACAGCCACGTGATCAGTGCCTGCTGAATTACGGGATTAGCGCCTGCTCAGCTGCTTGATAATCGCCAGCTGAGCCACAGGATGCATGCCTGCTCTTCTGCTAGATAATCGCCAGCTGAGCCGCATGATTCATGCCTTTTCATCTGCCTGATAATCGCCAGCTGGGCCGCAGGATTCATGCCTGTACATCTGCTTGATAATCGCCAGCTTGGCCGCATGATTCATGCCTGCTCATCTACTTGATAATCGCCAGCTTAGCCGCATGATTCATGCCTGCTCATCTGCTTGATAATCGGCAGCTGGGCCGCATGATTCATGCCTGCTCATCTGCTTGATAATCGCCAGCTGGGCCTCAGGATTCATGCCTGCTCAGCTGCTTGATAATCGCCATTGGGCCGCAGGATTCATGCCTGCTCAGCTGCTTAATTGTTGCCTGCTGAGGCACATGATCCGTGTTGGAGAGCTCCTGATCAGCACTTGAGCAGTCACATGATCAGCACCTCTCACTCACCTGATCACTGCATGACAGCCACGTGATCAGTGCCTGCTGAGTTACGGGATTAGCGCCTGCTCAGCTGCTTGATAATCGCCAGTTGCGCCGCATGATTCATGCTTGCTCATCTGCTTGATAATCGCCAGCTTGGCCGCAGGATTCATGCCTGCTCAGCTGCTTGATTCTTGCCTGCTGAGGCACATGATCCGTGAGGAGAGCTACCTGATCAACACATGAGCAGTCACATGATCAGCGCCTATCAGTCACCTGATCACGGCATGACAGCCACGTGATCAGTGCCTGCGGAGTTACAGGATTAGCGCATGCTCAGCTGCTTGATATCGCCAGCTGAGCGACAGGATGCATGCCTGCTCATCTGCTTGATAATCGCCAGCTGGGCCGCAGGATTCATGCCTGCTCAGCTGCTTGATAATCGGTCGCTGGGCCGCATGATTCATGCCTGCTCATCTGCTAGATAATCGCCAGCTGTGCCGCAGGATTCATGCCTGCTCATCTGCTTGATAATCGCCAGCTGGGCCGCTGGATTCATGCCTGCTCAGCTGCTTGATAATCGCCAGATGGGCCGCAGGATTCATGCCTGCTCAGCTGCTTGATAATCGCCCGCTGGGCCACATGATTCATGCCTGCTCATCTGCTGAATAATCGCCAGCTGGGCCTCATGATTCATGCCTGCTCATCAGCTTGGTAATCGCCAGCTGGGCCGCAGGATTCATGCCTGCTCAGCTGCTTGATAATCGCCAGCTGGGCCGCAGGATTTATGCCTGCTCAGCTGCTTGATAATCGCCTGCTGGGCCCCAGGATTCATGCGTGCTCAGCTGCTTGATAATCACCAGCTGGGCCGCAGGATTCATGCCTTCTCAGCTGCTTGATTCTTGCCTGCTGAGGCACATGATCCGTGTTGGAGAGCTCCCTGATCAGCACATGAGCAGTCACATGATCAGCGCCTCTCAGTCACCTGATCACTGCATGACAGCCACGTGATCAGTTCCTGCTGAGTTACGGGATTAGCGCCTGCTCAGCTGCTTGATAATCGCCAGCAGAGCCGCAGGATTCATGGCTGCTCATCTGCTTGATAATCGCCAGCTGGGCCGCAGGATTCATGCCTGCTCAGCTGCTTGATTCTTGCCTGCTGAGGCACATGATCCGTGCAGGAGAGCTACCTGATCAGCACATGAGCAGTCACATGATCAGCGCCTCTCAGTCACCTGATCATGGCTTGACAGCCACGTGATCAGTGCCTGCTGAGTTACGGGATTAGCGCCTGCTCAGCTGCTTCATAATCGCCAGCTGAGCCGCAGGATGCATGCCTGCTCATCTGCTTGATAATCGCCAGCTGGGCCGCAGGATTCATGCCTGCTCATCTGCTTGATAATCGCCAGCTGGGCCGCAGGATTCATGCCTGCTCAGCTGCTTGATAATCGCCCGCTGGGCAGCAGATTTCATTATTGCTCATCTGCTTGATAAACGCCAGTTGGGCCGCAGGTTTCATGCCTTCTCAGCTGCTTGATAATCGCCATTGGGCCGCATTATTCATGCCTGCTCAGCTGCTTGATTCTTGCATGCTGAGGCACATCATCCGTGCAGGAGAGCTACCGGATCAGCACATGAGCAGTCACATGATCAGCGCCTCTCAGTCACCTGATCACGGCTTGACAGGCACGTGATTAATGCCTGCTGAGTTACGGGATTAGCGCCTGCTCAGCTGCTTGATAATCGCCCGCTGGGCCGCAGGATTCATGGCTGCTCATCTGCTTGATAATCGCCAGCTGGGCCAAAGGATTCATGGCTGCTCATCTGCTTGATAACCGCCAGCTGGCCGCAGGATTCATACATGCTCAGCTGCTTGATAATCGCTAGCAGGGCCGCATGATTCATGCCTGCTCATCTGCTTGATAATCGCCAGCTTGGCTGCATGATTCATCCCTGCTCATCTGCTTGATAATTGCCAGCTGGGCCGCATGATTCATTCCTGCTCATCTGCTTGATAATTGCCAGCTGGCCGCAGAATTCATGCCTTCTCAGCTGCTTGATAATCGCCATTGGGCGCGCATGATTCATGCCTGCTCATCTGCTTGATAATCGCAAGCTGGGCCGCATGATTCATGCCTGCTCATCTGCTTGATAATCGCCAGCTGGGCCGATTCAGGCCTGCTCATCTCATGCCTGCTCAGCTCCTGCTTGATAATCGCCAGCTGGGCCGCATGATTCATGCCTGCTCATCTACTTGATAATCGCCAGCTGAGCCACAGGATGCATGCCTGCTCATCTGCTAGATAATCGCCAGCTGGGCCGCATGATTCATGCCTGCTCAGCTGCTTGATAATCGCCAGCTGGGCCGCAGGATTCATGCCTGCTCATCTGCTTCATAATCGCCAGCTGGAGGCAGGATTCATGCCTGCTCATCTGCTTGATAATCGCCAGCTGGGCTGCAGGATTCATGCCTGCTCAGCTGCTTGATAATCACCAGCTGGGCCGCAGGATTCATGCCTTCTCAGCTGCTTGATTCTTGCCTGCTGAGGCACATGATCCGTGTTGGAGAGCTCCCTGATCAGCACATGAGCAGTCACATGATCAGCGCCTCTCAGTCACCTGATCACTGCATGACAGCCACGTGATCAGTTCCTGCTGAGTTACGGGATTAGCGCCTGCTCAGCTGCTTGATACTCGCCAGCTGAGCAGCAGGATTCATGGCTGCTCATCTGCTTGATAACCGCCAGCTGGGCCGCAGGATTCATGCCTGCTCAGCTGCTTGATTCTTGCCTGCTGAGGCACATTATCCGTGCAGGAGAGCTACCTGATCAGCACATAAGCAATCACGTGATCAGCACCTCTCAGTCACCTGATCATTGCATGACAGCCACGTGATCAGTGCCTGCAGAGTTAGGGGATTAGCGCCTGCTCAGCTGCTTGATAATTGCCAGCTGAGCCGCAGGATGCATGCCTGCTCATCTGCTTGATAATCGCCAGCTGGGCCGCATGATTCATGCCTGCTCATCTGCTTGATAATCGCCAGCTGGGCCGCATGATTCATGCCTGCTCATCTGCTTGATAATCGCCAGCTGGGCCGCATGATTCATGGCTGCTCATCTGCTTGATAATCGCCAGCTGTGCCGCAGGATTCATGCCTGCTCAGCTGCTTGATAATCGCCACTGGGCCCCAGGATTCATGGCCTGGTCATCTGCTTGATTCTTGCCTGCTGAGGCACATGATCCGTGCAGGAGAGCTACCTGATCAGCACATGAGCAGTCACATGATCAGCGCCTCTCAGTCACCTGATCACGGCTTGACAGCCACGTGATCAGTGCCTGCTGAGTTACGGGATTAGCGCCTGCTCAGCTGCTTGATAATCGCCAGCTGAGCCGCAGGATGCATGCCTGCTCATCTGCTTGATAATCGCCAGCTGGGCCGCAGGATTCATGCCTGCTCATCTGCTTGATAATCGCCAGCTGGGCCGCAGGATTCATGCCTGCTCAGCTGCTTGATAATCGCCAGCTGGGCAGCAGAATTCATGCCTGCTCATCTGCTTGATAAACGCCAGCTGGGCCGCATGATTCATTCCTGCTCAGCTGCTTGATAATCGCCAGCTGGGCCGCATGATTCATGCCTGCTCATCTGCTTGATAATCGCCAGCTGGGCCGCAGGATTCATGCCTGCTCAGCTGCTTGATAATCGCCAGCTGGGCCGCATGATTCATGCCTGCTCATCTGCTTGATAATCGCCAGCTTGGCCGCATGATTCATGCCTGCTCATCTGCTTGATAATCGCCAGCTGGGCCGCAGGATTCATGCTGCTCATCTGCTTGATAATCGCCAGCTGGGCCGCAGGATTCATGCCTGCTCAGCTGCTTGATAATCGCCAGCTGGGCCGCATGATTCATGCCTGCTCATCTGCTTGATAATCGCCAGCTGGGCCGCATGATTCATGCCTGCTCATCTGCTTGATAATCGCCAGCTGGGCCGCAGGATTCATGCCTGCTCATCTGCTTGATAATCGCCAGCTGGGCCGCAGGATTCATGCCTGCTCATCTGCTTGATAATCGCCAGCTGGGCCGCAGATTCATGCCTGCTCATCTGCTTGATAATCGCCAGCTGGGCCGCATGATTCATGCCTGCTCATCTGCTTGATAATCGCCAGCTGGGCCGCAGGATTCATGCCTGCTCAGCTGCTTGATAATCGCCAGGCTGGCCGCAGGATTCATGCCTGCTCATCTGCTTGATAATCGCCAGCTGGGCCGCAGGATTCATGCCTGCTCATCTGCTTGATAATCGCCAGCTGGGCCGCAGGATTCATGCCTGCTCATCTGCTTGATAATCGCCAGCTGGGCCGCAGGATTCATGCCTGCTCAGCTGCTTGATAATCGCCAGCTGGGCCGCAGGATTCATGCCTGCTCATCTGCTTGATAATCGCCAGCTGGGCCGCAGGATTCATGCCTGCTCATCTGCTTGATAATCGCCAGCTGGGCCGCAGGATTCATGCCTGCTCAGCTGCTTGATAATCGCCAGCTGGGCCGCAGGATTCATGCCTGCTCATCTGCTTGATAATCGCCAGCTGGGGCGCATGATTCATGCCTGCTCATCTGCTTGATAATCGCCAGCTGGGCCAGCATGATTCATGCCTGCTCATCTGCTTGATAATCGCCAGCTGGGCCGCATGATTCATGCCTGCTCATCTGCTTGATAATCGCCAGCTGGGCCTCAGGATTCATGCCTGCTCATCTGCTTGATAATCGCCAGCTGGGATGCAGGATTCATGCCTGCTCAGCTGCTTGATTCTTTGCCTGCTGAGGCACATGATCCGTGCAGGAGAGCTGCCTGATCAGCACATGAGCAGTCACAGGATCAGCACCTCTCAGTCACCTGATCACTGCATGACAGCCACGTGATCAGTGCCTGCTGAGTTACGGGATTAGCGCCTGCTCAGCTGCTTGATAATCGCCAGCTGGGCCGCAGGATTCATGCCTGCTCATCTGCTTGATAATCGCCAGCTGGGCCGCATGATTCATGCCTGCTCATCTGCTTGATAATCGCCAGCTGGGGCGCATGATTCATGCCTGCTCATCTGCTTGATAATCGCCAGCTGGGCCGCATGATTCATGCCTGCTCATCTGCTGATAATCGCCAGCTGGCCCGCAGATTCATGCCTGCTCATCTGCTTGATAATCGCCAGCTGGGCCGCGCATGATTCATGCCTGCTCATCTGCTTGATAATCGCCAGCTGGGCGCAGGATTCATGCCTGCTCATCTGCTTGATAATCGCCAGCTGGGCCGCAGGATTCATGCCTGCTCAGCTGCTTGATAATCGCCAGCTGGGCCGCATGATTCATGCCTGCTCATCTGCTTGATAATCGCCAGCTGGGCCGCATGATTCATGCCTGCTCATCTGCTTGATAATCGCCAGCTGGGCCGCAGGATTCATGCCTGCTCATCTGCTTGATAATCGCCAGCTGGGCCGCAGGGCCTGCTCAGGCTTGATCATGCCTGCTCATCATGCCTGATCATCGCCCAGCTGGGCTGGCTGCAGGATTCATGCCTGCTCAGCTGCTTGATAATCGCCAGCTGGGCCGCAGGATTCATGGCTGCTCATCTGCTTGATAATCGCCAGCTGGGGCCGCATGATTCATGCCTGCTCATCTGCTGATAATCGCCAGCTGGGCCGCAGGATTCATTGCTCACCTGCTTGATAATCGCCAGCTGCCGCAGGATTCATGCCTGCTCAGCTGCTTGATAATCGCCAGCTGGGCCGCAGGATTCATGCCTGCTCATCTGCTTGATAATCGCCAGCTGGGCCGCATGATTTCATGCCTGCTCATCTGCTTGATAATCGCCAGCTGGGCCGCATGATTCATGCCTGCTCATCTGCTTGATAATCGCCAGCTGGGCCGCAGGATTCATGCCTGCTCATCTGCTTGATAATCGCCAGCTGGGCCGCATGGATTCATGCCTGCTCATCTGCTTGATAATCGCCAGCTGGGCCGCATGATTCATGCCTGCTCATCTGCTTGATAATCGCCAGCTGGGCCGCAGGATTCATGCCTGCTCAGCTGCTTGATTCTTGCCTGCTGAGGCACATGATCCGTGCAGGAGAGTTACCTGATCAGCACATGAGCAGTCACATGATCAGCGCCTCTCAGTCACCTGATCACTGCATGCTCAGCCACGTGATCAGTGCCTGCTGAGTTACATGATTAGCGCCTGCTCAGCTGCTTGATAATCGCCAGCTGAGCCACAGGATGCATGCCTGCTCATCTGCTTGATAATCGCCAGCTGGGCCGCATGATTCATGCCTGCTCATCTGCTTGATAATCGCCAGCTGGGCCGCATGATTCATGCCTGCTCAGCTGCTTGATAATCGCCAGCTGGGCCGCAGGATTCATGCCTGCTCAGCTGCTTGATAATCGCCAGCTGGGCCGCAGATTCATGCCTGCTCACCTGCTTGATAATCGCCAGCTGGGCCGCAGGATTCATGCCTGCTCATCTGCTTGATAATCGCCAGCTGGGCCGCAGGATTCATGCCTGCTCAGCTGCTTGATAATCGCCAGCTGGGCCGCAGGATTCATGCCTGCTCATCTGCTTGATAAACGCCAGCTGGGCCGCATGATTCATGCCTGCTCAGCTGCTTGATAATCGTCAGATGGGCCGCAGGATTCATGCCTGCTCAGCTGCTTGATAATCGCCAGCTGGGCCGCATGATTCATGCCTGCTCATCTGCTTGATAATCGCCAGCTGGGCCGCATGATTCATGCCCTGCTCAGCTGCTTGATAATCGCCAGCTGGGCCGCATGATTCATGCCTGCTCATCTGCTTGATAATCGCCAGCTGGGCCGCATGATTCATGCCTGCTCATCTGCTTGATAATCGCCAGCTGGGCCGCATGATTCATGCCTGCTCATCTGCTTGATAATCGCCAGCTGGGCAGCAGGATTCATGCCTGCTCAGCTGCTTGATAATCGCCAGCTGGGCCGAAGGATTCATGGCTGCTCATCTGCTTGATAAACGCCAGCTGGGCGCATGAGCATTCATGGATGCTCATCTGCTTGATAATCGCCAGCTGGGCCGCAGATTCATGCCTGCTCAGCTGCTTGATAATCGCCAGCTGGGCCCCATGGTTCATGCCTGCTCATCTGCTTGATAATCGCCAGCTGGGCCACATGATTCATGCCTGCTCATCTGCTTGATAATCGCCAGCTGGGCCTCAGGATTCATGCCTGCTCAGCTGCTTGATTCTTGCCTGCTGAGGCACATGATCCGTGCAGGAGAGTTACCTGATCAGCACATGAGCAGTCACATGATCAGCGCCTCTCAGTCACCTGATCACTGCATGACAGCCACGTGATCAGTGCCTGCTGAATTACGGGATTAGCGCCTGCTCAGCTGCTTGATAATCGCCAGCTGAGCCACAGGATGCATGCCTGCTCATCTGCTTGATAATCGCCAGCTGGGCCGCATGATTCATGCCTGCTCATCTGCTTGATAATCGCCAGCTGGGCCGCATGATTCATGCCTGCTCATCTGCTTGATAATCGCCAGCTGGGCCGCATGATTCATGCCTGCTCATCTGCTTGATAATCGCCAGCTGGGCCGCATGACTCATGCCTGCTCATCTGCTTGATAATCGCCAGCTGGGCCGCAGGATTCATGCCTGCTCAGCTGCTTGATAATCGCCAGCTGGGCCGCAGGATTCATGCCTGCTCATCTGCTTGATAATCGCCAGCTGGGCCGCATGATTCCTGCCTGCTCATCTGCTTGATAATCGCCAGCTGGGCCGCAGGATTCATGCCTGCTCAGCTGCTTGATAATCGCCAGCTGGGCGCAGGATTCATGCCTGCTCAGCTGCTTGATAATCGCCAGCTGGGGCACATGATTCATGCCTGCTCATCTGCTTGATAATCGCCAGCTGGGCAGTCACATGATTCATGCCTGCTCAGCTGCTTGATAATCGCCAGCTGCACAGCCACGGATTCATGCCTGCTCAGCTGCTTGATAATCGCCAGCTGGGCAGCATTCATGCCTGCTCAGCTGCCTGAGCTGGGCGCATGATTCATGCCTGCTCATCTGCTTGATAATCGCCAGCTGGGCCGCAGGGATTCATGCCTGCTCAGCTGCTTGATAATCGCCAGCTGGGCCGCAGGATTCATGCCTGCTCATCTGCTTGATAATCGCCAGCTGGGCCGCAGGATTCATGCCTGCTCATCTGCTTGATAATCGCCAGCTGGGCCGCAGGATTCATGCCTGCTCATCTGCTTGATAATCGCCAGCTGGGCCGCAGGATTCATGCCTGCTCATCTGCTTGATAATCGCCAGCTGGGCCGCAGGATTCATGCCTGCTCATCTGCTTGATAATCGCCAGCTGGGCCGCAGGATTCATGCCTGCTCATCTGCTTGATAATCGCCAGCTGGGCCGCATGATTCATGCCTGCTCAGCTGCTTGATAATCGCCAGCTGGGCCGCAGGATTCATGCCTGCTCAGCTGCTTGATAATCGCCAGCTGGGCCGCAGGATTCATGCCTGCTCATCTGCTTGATAATCGCCAGCTGGGCCGCATGATTCATGCCTGCTCATCTGCTTGATAATCGCCAGCTGGGCCGCAGGATTCATGCCTGCTCAGCTGCTTGATAATCGCCAGCTGGGCCACGCAGGATTCATGCCTGCTCAGCTGCTTGATAATCGCCAGCTGGGCCGCATGATTCATGCCTGCTCATCTGCTTGATAATCGCCAGCTGGGCCGCATGATTCATGCCTGCTCATCTGCTTGATAATCGCCAGCTGGGCCGCAGGATTCATGCCTGCTCATCTGCTTGATAATCGCCAGCTGGGCCGCAGGATTCATGCCTGCTCATCTGCTTGATAATCGCCAGCTGGGCCGCATGATTCATGCCTGCTCATCTGCTTGATAATCGCCAGCTGGGCCGCATGATTCATGCCTGCTCATCTGCTTGATAATCGCCAGCTGGGCCGCATGATTCATGCCTGCTCATCTGCTTGATAATCGCCAGCTGGGCCGCAGGATTCATGCCTGCTCATCTGCTTGATAATCGCCAGCTGGGCCGCAGGATTCATGCCTGCTCAGCTGCTTGATAATCGCCAGCTGGGCCGCAGGATTCATGCCTGCTCATCTGCTTGATAATCGCCGCCAGCTGGGCCGCAGCTGATTCATGCATGCCTGCTCATCTGCTTGATAATCGCCAGCTGGGCCGCAGGATTCATGCCTGCTCAGCTGCTTGATAATCGCCAGCACATGATCCGCGCAGGATTCATGATCAGCGCTGCTCAGTCACCTGATCAGATAATGATCACCAGCTGGGCCAATGCCTGAGGATTCATGCCTGCTCAGCTGCTTGATAATCGCCAGCTGAGCCGCAGGATTCATGCCTGGACATCTGCTTGATAATCGCCAGCTGAGCCGCATGATTCATGCCTGCTCATCTGCTTGATAATCGCCAGCTGGGCCGCAGGATTCATGCCTGCTCATCTGCTTGATAATCGCCAGCTGGGCCGCATGATTCATGCCTGCTCATCTGCTTGATAATCGCCAGCTGGGCCGCATGATTCATGCCTGCTCATCTGCTTGATAATCGCCAGCTGGGCCTCAGGATTCATGCCTGCTCAGCTGCTTGATAATCGCCAGCTGGGCCGCAGGATTCATGCCTGCTCAGCTGCTTGATAATTGCCTGCTGGGGCACATGATCCGTGCCTGCTCAGCTGCCTGATCAGCACATGAGCAGTCACATGATCAGCACCTCATCACCACCTGATCACCATGCATGCCAGCTCATCTGCTTGATAATCGCCTGCTGAGCCGCATGATTTATGCCTGCTCAGCTGCTTGATAATCGCCAGTTGGGCCGCATGATTCATGCCTGCTCATCTGCTTGATAATCGCCAGCTGGGCCGCAGGATTCATGCCTGCTCAGCTGCTTGATTCTTGCCTGCTGAGGCACATGATCCGTGCCTGCTCAGCTGCCTGATCAACACATGAGCAGTCACATGATCAGCGCCTCAGGATCACTGCATGACAGCCACGTGATCAGTGCCTGCGGAGTTACAGGATTAGCGCCTGCTCAGCTGCTTGATAATCACCAGCTGAGCCACAGGATGCATGCCTGCTCATCTGCTTGATAATCGCCAGCTGGGCCGCATGATTCATGCCTGCTCATCTGCTTGATAATCGCCAGCTGGGCCGATCATGCCTGATTCATGCCTGCTCAGATGCTTGATAATCGCCACCTGGGCCGCAGGATTCATGCCGCCAGCTGCTCATGCCTGCTCAGCTGCTTGATAATCGCCGCTGGGCCGCATGATTCATGCCTGCTCATCTGCTTGATAATCGCCAGCTGGGCCGCATGATTCATGCCTGCTCATCTGCTTGATAATCGCCAGCTGGGCCGCAGGATTCATGCCTGCTCAGCTGCTTGATAATCGCCAGCTGGGGCTCAGGATTCATGCCTGCTCAGCTGCTTGATAATCGCCAGCTGGGCCTCAGGATTCATGCCTGCTCAGCTGCTTGATTCTCGCCTGCTGGGGCACGTGATCCGTGCCTGAGTTTCCTGATCAGCACATGAGCAGTCACATGATCAGCGCCTGATCAGTCACCTGATCACTGCATGACAGCCACGTGATCAGTGTCTGCTGAATTACGGGATTAGCGCCTGCTCAGCTGCTTGATAATCGCCAGCTGAGCCACAGGATGCATGCCCTGCTCATCTGCTTGATAATCGCCAGCTGAGCCGCATGATTCATGCCTGTTCATCTGCTTGATAATCGCCAGCTGGGCCGCAGGATTCATGCCTGCTCATCTGCTTGATAATCGCCAGCTGGGCCACATGATTCATGCCTGCTCATCTGCTTGATAATCGCCAGCTGGGCCGCATGATTCATGCCTGCTCATCTGCTTGATAATCGCCAGCTGGGCCGCATGATTCATGCCTGCTCATCTGCTTGATAATCGCCAGCTGGGCCGCATGATTCATGCCTGCTCATCTGCTTGATAATCGCCAGCTGGGCCGCATGATTCATGCCTGCTCATCTGCTTGATAATCGCCAGCTGGGCCGCAGGATTCATGCCTGCTCAGCTGCTTGATAATCGCCAGCTGGGCCGCATGATTCATGCCTGCTCATCTGCTTGATAATCGCCAGCTGGGCCGCAGGATTCATGCCTGCTCATCTGCTTGATAATCGCCAGCTGGGCCGCATGATTCATGCCTGCTCAGCTGCTTGATAATCGCCAGCTGGGCCGCAGGATTCATGCCTGCTCAGCTGCTTGATAATCGCCAGCTGGGCCGCATGATTCATGCCTGCTCATCTGCTTGATAATCGCCAGCTGGGCCGCATGATTCATGCCTGCTCATCTGCTTGATAATCGCCAGCTGGTCCGCAGGATTCATGCCTGCTCATCTGCTTGATAATCGCCAGCTGGGCCCCAGGTTTCATGGCTGCACATCTGCTTGATAATCGCCAGCTGGGCCGCAGGATTCATGCCTGCTCATCTGCTTGATAAACGCCAACTGGGCCGCATGATTCATGCGTGCTCAGCTGCTTGATAATCGCCAGCTGGGCCGCAGGATTCATGCCTGCTCAGCTGCTTGATAATCGCCAGCTGGGCCGCAGGATTCATGCCTGCTCATCTGCTTGATAATCGCAGGCTGGGCCCCAGGTTTCATGGCTGATCATCTGCTTGGTAATCTTTAGCTGGCTGCAGAATTCATGCCTGCTCATCTGCTTGATAATCGCCAGCTGGGCCGTATGATTTATGCCTGCTCATCTGCTTGATAATCGCCAGCTGGGCCGCATGATTCATGCCTGCTCATCTGCTTGATAATCGCCAGCTGGGCCGCATGATTCATGCCTGCTCATCTGCTTGATAATCACTAGCTGGGCTGCCGGATTCATGCCTGCTCAGCTGCTTGATAATCGCCAGCTGGGCCGCAGGATTCATGCATGCTCAGCTGCTTGATAATCGCCAGCTGAGCCGCAGGATTCATGCCTTTTCAGCTGCTTGAAATCGCCATTGGGCCGCATGATACATGCCTGCTCATCTGCTTGATAATCGCAACCTGGGCCGCATGATTCATGCCTGCTCAGCTGCTTGATTCTTGCCTGCAGAGGCACATGATCCGTGCAGGAGAGCTACCTGATCAGCACATGAGCAGTCACATGATCAGCGCCTCTCAGTCACCTGATCACTGCATGACAGCCACGTGATCAATGCCTGCAGAGTTACGGGATTAGCGCCTGCTCAGCTGCTTGATAATTGCCAGCTGAGCCGTAGGATGCATGCCTGGACATCTGCTTGATAATCGCCAGCTGGGCCGCATGATTCATGCCTGCTCATCTGCTTGATAATAGCCAGCTGGGCCACATGATTCATGCCTTCTCATCTGCTTGATAATCGCCAGCTGGGCCGCATTATTCATGCCTACTCACCTGCTTGATTATCATCCGCTGGGCCGCAGGATTCATGCCTGCTCAGCTGCTTGATAATGGTCCGCTGGGCCGCAGGATTCATGCCTGCTCAGCTGCTTGATTCTTGCCTGCTGAGGCACATGATCCGTTCAGCAGAGCTACCTGATCAATACATGAGCAGTCACGTGATCAGCGCCTATCAGTTACCTGATCACTGCATGACAGCCACGTGATCAGTGCCTGCGGAGTTACAGGATTAGCGCCTGCTCAGCTGCTTGATATCGCCAGCTGAGCGGCAGGATGCATGCCTGCTCATCTGCTTGATAATCGCCAGCTGGGCCGCATGATTCATGCATGCTCAGCTACTTGATTATCGCCAGCTGGGCCGCAGGATTCATGCATGCTCATCTGCTTGATAATCGCCAGCTGGGCCGCAGGATTCATGCCTGCTCATCTGCTTGATAATCGCCAGCTGTGCCGCGTGATTCATGCCTGCTCAGCTGCTTGATAATCGCCAGCTCGGCCGCAGGATTCATGGCTGCTCATCTGCTTGATAAACCCCAGCTGGGCCGCATGATTCATGCATGCTCAGCTGCTTGATAATCGCCAGCTGGGCCGCAGGATTCATGCCTGCTCACCTGCTTGATAATCGCCAGCTGTGCCACATGATTCATGCCTGCTCATCTGCTTGATAATCGCCAGCTGGGCCGCATGATTCATGCATGCTCATCTGCTTTATAATTGCCAGCTGGGCCGCATGATTCATGCCTGCTCATCTGCTTGATAATGGCCAACTGGGCCGCAGGATTCATGCCTGCTCATCTGCTTCATGCCTGCTCATCTGCTTGATAATCGCCAGCTGGGCCGCAGGATTCATGGCTGCTCATCTGCTTGATAAACGCCAGCTGGGCCGCATAATTCATGGCTGCTCATCTGCTTGATAACCGCCAGCTGGGCCGCAGGATTCATGAATGCTCAGCTGCTTGATAATCGCCAGCTGGGCCGCATGATTCACGCCTGCTCATCTGCTTGTTAATCGCCAGCAGGGCCGCATGATTCATGCCTGCTAATCTGCTTGATAATCGCCAGCTGAGCCGCAGGATTCATGCCTTTTCAGCTGCTTGATAATCGCCCTTGGGCCGCATGATTCATGCCTGCTCATCTGCTTGATAATCGCAAGCTGGGCCGCATGATTCATGCCTGTTCAGCTGCTTGATTCTTGCCCTCTGAGGCACATGATCCGTGCAGGAGAGCTACCTGATCAGCACATGAGCAGTCACATGATCAGCGCCTCTCAGTCACCTGATCACTGCATGAAAGCCACGTGATCAATGCCTGCAGAGTTACGGGATTAGCGCCTGCTCAGCTGCTTGATAATTGCCAGCTGAGCCCCAGGATGCATGTCTGGACATCTGCTTGATAATCGACAGCTGCGCCGCATGATTCATGCCTGTTCATCTGCTTGATAATCGCCAGCTGGGCCACATGATTCATGCCTTCTCATCTGCTTGATAATCGCCAGCTGGGCCGCATTATTCATGCCTGCTCAGCTGCTTGATTATCATCCACTTGGCCGCAGGATTCATGCCTGCTCAGCTGCTTGATAATCGCCAGCTGGGCAGCAGGATTCATGCCTGCTCAGCTGCTTGATTCTTGACTGCTGAGGCACATGATCCGTTCAGGAGAGCTACCTGATCAACACATGAACAGTCACATGATCAGCGCCTCTCAGTCACCTGATCACTGCATGACAGCCAAGTGATCAGTGCCTGCGGAGTTACAGGATTAGCGCCTGCTCAGCTGCTTGATATCGTCAGCTGAGCGGCAGGATGCATGCCTGCTCATCTGCTTGATAATCGCCAGCTGGGCCGCATGATTCATGGCTGCTCATCTGCTTGAAAATCTCCAGCTGGGCCGCAGGATTCATGCCTACTCAGCTGCTTGATAATCGCCCGATGGGCCGCAGGATTCATGCCTGCTCAGCTGCTTGATAATCGCCCGCTGGGCCCCAGGTTTCATGGCTGCTCATCTGCTTGATAATCGCCAGCTGGGCCGCAGGATTCATGCCTGCTCATCTGCTTGATAATCGCCAGCTGGGCCGCAGGATTCATGCCTGCTCAGCTGCTTGATAATCGCCAGCTGGGCAGCAGGATTCATGCCTGCTCAGCTGCTTGATTCTTGCCTGCTGAGGCACATGATCCGTGCAGGCTCAGAGCTACCTGATCAACACATGAACAGTCACATGATCAGCGCCTCTCAGTCACCTGATCACTGCTCACAGCCACGTGATCAGTGCCTGGGGAGTTACAGGATTAGCGCCTGCTCAGCTGCTTGATAATCGCCAGCTGGCGCCGCAGGATTCATGCCTGCTCATCTGCTTGATAATCGCCAGCTGGGCCGCAGGATTCATGCCTGCTCATCTGCTTGATAATCGCCAGCTGGGCCGCAGGATTCATGCCTGCTCAGCTGCTTGATAATCGCCAGCTGGGCCGCAGGATTCATGCCTGCTCATCTGCTTGATAAACCCCAGCTGGGCCGCATGATTCATGCCTGCTCAGCTGCTTGATAATCGCCAGCTGGGCCGCAGGATTCATGCCTGCTCAGCTGCTTGATAATCGCCAGCTGGGCCGCATGATTCATGCCTGCTCATCTGCTTGATAATCGCCAGCTGGGCCGCAGGATTCATGCCTGCTCATCTGCTTGATAATCGCCAGCTGGGCCGCATGATTCATGCCTGCTCATCTGCTTGATAATCGCCAGCTGGGCCGCATGATTCATGCCTGCTCATCTGCTTGATAATCGCCAGCTGGGCCGCATGATTCATGCCTGCTCATCTGCTTGATAATCGCCAGCTGGGCCGCATGATTCATGCCTGCTCATCTGCTTGATAATCGCCAGCTGGGCCGCAGGATTCATGCCTGCTCAGCTGCTTGATAATCGCCAGCTGGGCCGCAGGATTCATGCCTGCTCAGCTGCTTGATTCTTGCCTGCATGGGCACATGATCCGTGCAGGAGGTTACCTGATCAGTACATGAGCAGTCACATGATCAGCGCCTCTCAGTCACCTGATCACTGCATGACAGCCACGTGATCAGTGCCTGCTGAATTACGGGATTAGCGCCTGCTCAGCTGCTTGATAATCGCCAGCTGAGCCACAGGATGCATGCCTGCTCATCTGCTGCTGATAATCGCCAGCTGAGCCGCATGATTCATGCCTGCTCATCTGCTTGATAATCGCCAGCTGGGCCGCAGGATTCATGCCTGCTCATCTGCTTGATAATCGCCAGCTTGGCCGCATGATTCATGCCTGCTCATCTGCTTGATAATCGCCAGCTTGGCCGCATGATTCATGCCTGCTCATCTGCTTGATAATCGCCAGCTGGGCCGCATGATTCATGCCTGCTCATCTGCTTGATAATCGCCAGCTGGGCCGCAGGATTCATGCCTGCTCAGCTGCTTGATAATCGCCAGCTGGGCCGCAGGATTCATGCCTGCTCAGCTGCTTGATAATTGCCTGCTGAGGCACATGATCCGTGCCTGCTCAGCTGCTTGATCAGCCACATGAGCAGTCACATGATCAGCACCTCTCATCTGCCTGATCAGCTGGGCCGCAGGATTCAGCCACGTGATCAGTGCCTGCTGAGTTACGGGATTAGCGCCTGCTCAGCTGCTTGATAATCGCCAGTTGGGCGCATGATTCATGCCTGCTCATCTGCTTGATAATCGCCAGCTGGGCCGCAGGATTCATGCCTGCTCAGCTGCTTTATTCTTGCCTGCTGAGGCACATGATTCGTGCCTGAGAGCTGCCTGATCAACACATGAGCAGTCACATGATCAGCGCCTGATCAGTCACCTGATCACGGCATGACAGCCACGTGATCAGTGCCTGCGGAGTTACAGGATTATGCGCCTGCTCAGCTGCTTGATAATCGCCAGCTGGGCCGCAGGATTCATGCCTGCTCATCTGCTTGATAATCGCCAGCTGGGCCGCAGGATTCATGCCTGCTCAGATAATCGCTGCTTGATAATCGCCAGCTGGCCAGCTGGGCGCATGATTCATGCCTGCTCATCTGCTTGATAATCGCCAGCTGGGCCGCAGGATTCATGCCTGCTCATCTGCTTGATAATCGCCAGCTGGGCCGCAGGATTCATGCCTGCTCAGCTGCTTGATAATCGCCAGCTGGGCCGCAGGATTCATGCCTGCTCATCTGCTTGATAATCGCCAGCTGGGCCGCATGATTCATGCCTGCTCATCTGCTTGATAATCGCCAGCTGGGCCGCATGATTCATCATGCCTGCTCATCTGCTTGATAATCGCCAGCTGGGCCGCAGGATTCATGCCTGCTCAGCTGCTTGATAATCGCCAGCTGGGCCCCAGGATTCATGCCTGCTCATCTGCTTGATAATCGCCAGCTGGGCTGCAGATTCATGCCTGCTCATCTGCTTGATAATCGCCAGCTGGGCGCAGGATTCATGCCTGCTCATGCCTAATCGCCAGCTCATGCCTGCTCAGCTGCTGATAATCGCCAGCTGGGCCGCAGGATTCATGCCTGCTCATCTGCTTGATAATCGCCAGCTGGGCCCCAGGATTCATGCCTGCTCATCTGCTTGATAATCGCCAGCTGGGCCGCAGGATTCATGCCTGCTCATCTGCTTGATAATCGCCAGCTGGGCCGCAGGATTCATGCCTGCTCAGCTGCTTGATAATCGCCAGCTGGGCCGCAGGATTCATGCCTGCTCATCTGCTTGATAAACGCCAGCTGGGCCGCATGATTCATGCCTGCTCAGCTGCTTGATAATCGCCAGCTGGGCCGCAGGATTCATGCCTGCTCAGCTGCTTGATAATCGCCAGCTGGGCCGCATATTTCATGCCTGCTCATCTGCTTGATAATCGCCAGCTGGGCCGCAGGATTCATGCGCTCATCTGCTTGATAATCGCAGGCTGGGCCCCAGGTTTCATGGCTGATCATCTGCTTGGTAATCTTTAGCTGGCTGCAGAATTCATGCCTGCTCATCTGCTTGATAATCGCCAGCTGGGCCGAATGATTTATGCCTGCTCATCTGCTTGATAATCGCCAGCTGGGCCGCATGATTCATGCCTGCTCATCTGCTTGATAATCGCCAGCTGGGCCGCATGATTCATGCCTGCTCATCTGCTTGATAATCACCAGCTGGGCTGCGGATTCATGCCTGCTCAGCTGCTTGATAATCGCCAGCTGGGCCGCAGGATTCATGCCTGCTCAGCTGCTTGATAATCGCCAGCTGAGCCGCAGGATTCATGCCTTTTCAGCTGCTTGAAATCGCCATTGGGCCGCATGATTCATGCCTGCTCATCTGCTTGATAATCGCAAGCTGGGCCGCATGATTCATGCCTGCTCAGCTGCTTGATTCTTGCCTGCTGAGGCACATGATCCGTGCCAGGAGAGCTACCTGATCAGCACATGAGCAGTCACATATCAGCGCCTCTCAGTCACCTGATCACTGCATGACAGCCACGTGATCAATGCCTGCAGAGTTACGGGATTAGCGCCTGCTCAGCTGCTTGATAATTGCCAGCTGAGCCGTAGGATGCATGCCTGGACATCTGCTTGATAATCGCCAGCTGGGCCGCATGATTCATGCCTGCTCATCTGCTTGATAATCGCCAGCTGGGCCACATGATTCATGCCTTCTCATCTGCTTGATAATCGCCAGCTGGGCGCATTATTCATGCCTGCTCACCTGCTTGATTATCATCCGCTGGGCCGCAGGATTCATGCCTGCTCAGCTGCTTGATAATGGTCCGCTGGGCCGCAGGATTCATGCCTGCTCAGCTGCTTGATTCTTGCCTGCTGAGGCACGCATGATCCGTTGCTCAGCAGAGCTACCTGATCAATACATGAGCAGTCACGTGATCAGCGCCTATAGTTACCTGATCACTGCATGACAGCCACGTGATCAGTGCCAGCTGAGTTACAGGATTAGCGCCTGCTCAGCTGCTTGATAATCGCCAGCTGGGCGGCAGGATGCATGCCTGCTCATCTGCTTGATTATCGCCAGCTGGGCCGCAGGATTCATGCATGCTCATCTGCTTGATAATCGCCAGCTGGGCCGCAGGATTCATGCCTGCTCATCTGCTTGATAATCGCCAGCTGTGCCGCGTGATTCATGCCTGCTCAGCTGCTTGATAATCGCCAGCTCGGCCGCAGGATTCATGGCTGCTCATCTGCTTGATAAACCCCAGCTGGGCCGCATGATTCATGCATGCTCAGCTGCTTGATAATCGCCAGCTGGGCCGCAGGATTCATGCCTGCTCACCTGCTTGATAATCGCCAGCTGTGCCACATGATTCATGCCTGCTCATCTGCTTGATAATCGCCAGCTGGGCCGCATGATTCATGCATGCTCATCTGCTTTATAATTGCCAGCTGGGCCGCATGATTCATGCCTGCTCATCTGCTTGATAATGGCCAACTGGGCCGCATGATTCATGCCTGCTCATCTGCTTGATAATCGCCAGCTGGGATGCAGGATTCATGGCTGCTCATCTGCTTGATAAACGCCAGCTGGGCCGCATAATTCATGGCTGCTCATCTGCTTGATAACCGCCAGCTGGGCCGCAGGATTCATGAATGCTCAGCTGCTTGATAATCGCCAGCTGGGCCGCATGATTCACGCCTGCTCATCTGCTTGTTAATCGCCAGCAGGGCCGCATGATTCATGCCTGCTAATCTGCTTGATAATCGCCAGCTGAGCCGCAGGATTCATGCCTTTTCAGCTGCTTGATAATCGCCCTTGGGCCGCATGATTCATGCCTGCTCATCTGCTTGATAATCGCAAGCTGGGCCGCATGATTCATGCCTGTTCAGCTGCTTGATTCTTGCCCTCTGAGGCACATGATCCGTGCAGGAGAGCTACCTGATCAGCACATGAGCAGTCACATGATCAGCGCCTCTCAGTCACCTGATCACTGCATGACAGCCACGTGATCAATGCCTGCAGAGTACGGGATTAGCGCCTGCTCAGCTGCTTGATAATTGCCAGCTGAGCCCCAGGATGCATGTCTGGACATCTGCTTGATAATCGACAGCTGCGCCGCATGATTCATGCCTCTTCATCTGCTTGATAATCGCCAGCTGGGCCACATGATTCATGCCTTCTCATCTGCTTGATAATCGCCAGCTGGGCCGCATTATTCATGCCTGCTCAGCTGCTTGATTATCATCCACTTGGCCGCAGGATTCATGCCTGCTCAGCTGCTTGATAATCGCCAGCTGGGCAGCAGGATTCATGCCTGCTCAGCTGCTTGATTCTTGACTGCTGAGGCACATGATCCGTTCAGGAGAGCTACCTGATCAACACATGAACAGTCACATGATCAGCGCCTCTCAGTCACCTGATCACTGCATGACAGCCACGTGATCAGTGCCTGCGGAGTTACAGGATTAGCGCCTGCTCAGCTGCTTGATATCGCCAGCTGAGCGGCAGGATGCATGCCTGCTCATCTGCTTGATAATCGCCAGCTGGGCCGTATGATTCATGGCTGCTCATCTGCTTGAAAATCTCCAGCTGGGCCGCAGGATTCATGCCTACTCAGCTGCTTGATAATGGCCCGATGGGCCGCAGGATTCATGCCTGCTCAGCTGCTTGATAATCGCCCGCTGGGCCCCAGGATTCATGGCTGCTCATCTGCTTGGTAATCGCCAGCTGGGCCGCATGATTCATGCCTGCTCATCTGCTTGATAATCGCCAGCTGGGCCGCAGGATTTATGCCTGCTCAGCTGCTTGATAATCGCCAGCTGGGCAGCAGGATTCATGCCTGCTCAGCTGCTTGATTCTTGACTGCTGAGGCACATGATCCGTTCAGGAGAGCTACCTGATCAACACATGAACAGTCACATGATCAGCGCCTCTCAGTCACCTGATCACTGCATGACAGCCACGTGATCAGTGCCTGGGGAGTTACAGGATTAGCGCCTGCTCAGCTGCTTGATATCGCCAGCTGAGCGGCAGGATGCATGCCTGCTCATCTGCTTGATAATCGCCAGCTGGGCCGCAGGATTCATGCCTGCTCATCTGCTTGATAATCGCCAGCTGGGCCGCAGGATTCCTGCATGCTCAGCTGCTTGATAATTGCCAGCTGGGCCGCAGGATTCAGGGCTGCTCATCTGCTTGATAAACCCCAGCTGGGCCGCATGATTCATGCCTGCTCAGCTGCTTGATAATCGTCAGATGGGCCGCAGGATTCATGCCTGCTCAGCTGCTTGATAATCGCCAGCTGGGCCGCATGATTCATGCCTGCTCATCTGCTTGATAATCGCCAGCTGGGCCGCAGGATTCATGCCTGCTCATCAGCTTGATAATCGCCAGCAGGGCCGCATGATTCATGCCTGCTCATCTGCTTGATAATCGCCAGCGAGGCCGCATGACTCATGCCTGCTCATCTGCTTGATAATCGCCAGCTTGGCCGCATGATTCATGCCTGTTATTCTGCTTGATAATCGCCAGCTGGGCAGCAGGATTCATGCCTGCTCAGCTGCTTGATAATCGCCAGCTGGGCCGCAGGATTCATGCCTGCTCAGCTGCTTGGTTCTTGCCTGCATAGGCACATGATCCGTGCAGGAGAGTTACCTGATCAGTACATGAGCAGTCACATGATCAGCGCCTCTCAGTCACCTGATCACTGCATGATAGCCACGTGATCAGTGCCTGCTGAATTACGGGATGAGCGCCTGCTCAGCTGCTTAATAATCGCCAGCTGAGCCACAGGATGCATGCCTGCTCATCTGCTAGATATTCGCCAGCTGAGCCGCATGATTCATGCCTTTTAATCTGCTTGATAATCGCCAGCTCTGCCGCAGGATTCATGCCTGTACATCTGCTTGATAATCGCCAGCTTGGCCGCATGATTCATCATGCCTGCTCATCTGCTTGATAATCGCCAGCTGGGCCGCATGATTCATGCCTGCTCATCTGCTTGATAATCGCCAGCTGGGCCGCATGATTCATGCCTGCTCATCTGCTTGATAATCGCCAGCTGGGCCTCAGGATTCATGCCTGCTCAGCTGCTTGATAATCGCCATTGGGGCGCAGGATTCATGCCTGCTCAGCTGCTTAATTGCTGCCTGCTGAGGCACATGATCCGTGTTGGAGAGCTCCCTGATCAGCACTTGAGCAGTCACATGATCAGCACCTCTCACACTCACCTGATCATTGCATGACAGCCACGTGATCAGTGCCTGCTGAGTTACGGGATTAGCGCCTGCTCAGCTGCTTGATAATCGCCAGCTGGGCGCATGATTCATGCCTGCTCATCTGCTTGATAATCGCCAGCTGGGCCGCAGGATTCATGCCTGCTCAGCTGCTTGATTCTTGCCTGCTGAGGCACATGATTCGTGCAGGAGAGCTACCTGATCAACACATGAGCAGTCACATGATCAGCGCCTATCAGTCACCTGATCACGGCATGACAGCCACGTGATCAGTGCCTGCGGAGTTACAGGATTAGCGCCTGCTCAGCTGCTTGATATCGCCAGCTGAGCGCAGGATGCATGCCTGCTCATCTGCTTGATAATCGCCAGCTGGGCCGCAGGATTCATGCCTGCTCAGCTGCTTGATAATCGCCAGCTGGGCCGCATGATTCATGCCTGCTCATCTGCTTGATAATCGCCAGCTGGGCCGCAGGATTCATGCCTGCTCATCTGCTTGATAATCGCCAGCTGGGCCGCAGGATTCATGCCTGCTCAGCTGCTTGATAATCGCCAGCTGGGCCGCAGGATTCATGCCTGCTCAGCTGCTTGATAATCGCCCGCTGGGCCGCATGATTCATGCCTGCTCATCTGCTAATCGATAATGCTCATCTGCCAGCTGGGCCTCATGATTCATGCCTGCTCATCAGCTTGATAATCGCCAGCTGGGCCGCAGGATTCATGCCTGCTCAGCTGCTTGATAATCGCAGGCTGGGCCCCAGGTTTCATGGCTGATCATCTGCTTGGTAATCTTTAGCTGGCTGCAGGATTCATGCCTGCTCATCTGCTTGATAATCGCCAGCTGGGCCGCATGATTCATGCCTGCTCATGTGCTTAATAATCGCTAGCTGGGCCGCAGGATTCATGCCTGCTCAGCTGCTTGATAATCGCCCGCTGGGCCCCAGGTTTCATGGCTGCACACCTGCTTGATAATCGCCAGCTGGGCCGCAGGATTCATGCCTGCTCATCTGCTTGATAATCGCCAGCTGGGCCGCAGGATTCATGCCTGCTCAGCTGCTTGATAATCGCCAGCTGGGCCGCAGGATTCATGCCTGCTCATCTGCTTGATAAACCCCAGCTGGGCAGCATGATTCATGCCTGCTCAGCTGCTTGATAATCGCCAGATGGGCCGCAGGATTCATGCCTGCTCAGCTGCTTGATAATCGCCAGCTGGGCCGCATATTTCATGCCTGCTCATCTGCTTGATAAACGCCAGCTGGGCCGCAGGATTCATGCCTGCTCATCTGCTTGATAATCGCCAGCTGGGCCGCATGATTCATGCCTGCTCATCTGCTTGATAATCGCCAGCTGGGCCGCATGATTCATGCCTGCTCATCTGCTTGATAATCGCCAGCTGGGCCGCAGGATTCATGCCTTCTCAGCTGCTTGAATAATCGCCATTGGGCCGAATGATTCATGCCTGCTCATCTGCTTGATAATCGCCAGCTGGGCCAGCATGATTCATGCCTGCTCATCTACTTGATAGTCGCCAGCTGGGCCTCAGGATTCATGCCTGCTCAGCTGCTTGATTCTTGCCTGCTGAGGCACGTAATCCGTGCAGGAGAGTTACCTGATCAGCACATGAGCAGTCACATGATCAGCGCCTCTCAGTCACCTGATCACTGCATGACAGCCACATGTTCAGTGCCTGCTGAGTTACGGGATTAGCGCCTGCTCAGCTGTTTGATAATCGCCAGCTGAGCCACAGGATGCATGCCTGCTCATCTGCTTGATAATCGCCAGCTGGGCCGCATGATTCATGCCTGCTCATCTGCTTGATAATCGCCAGCTGGGCCGCAGGATTCATGCCTGCTCAGCTGCTTGATAATCGCCAGCTGGGCCGCAGGATTCATGCCTGCTCAGCTGCTTGATAATCGCCAGCTGGGCCGCAGATTTCATGCCTGCTCACCTGCTTGATAATCGCCAGCTGGGCCGCAGGGATTCATGCCTGCTCATCTGCTTGATAATCGCCAGCTGGGCCGCAGGATTCATGCCTGCTCAGCTGCTTGATAATCGCCAGCTGGGCCGCAGGATTCATGCCTGCTCATCTGCTTGATAAACGCCAGCTGGGCCGCATGATTCATGCCTGCTCAGCTGCTTGATAATCGCCAGCTGGGCCGCAGGATTCATGCCTGCTCATCTGCTTGATAATCGCCAGCTGGGCCGCATGATTCATGCCTGCTCATCTGCTTGATAATCGCCAGCTGGGCCGCAGGATTCATGCCTGCTCATCTGCTTGATAATCGCCAGCTGGGCCGCAGGATTCATGCCTGCTCATCTGCTTGATAATCGCCAGCTGGGCCGCAGGATTCATGCCTGCTCATCTGCTTGATATAATCGCCAGCTGGGCCGCATGATTCATGCCTGCTCATCTGCTTGATAATCGCCAGCTGGGCCAGGCCACATGATTCATGCCTGCTCATCTGCTTGATAATCGCCAGCTGGGCCGCAGGATTCATGCCTGCTCAGCTGCTTGATAATCGCCAGCTGGGCCGCGTAATCCGTGCTGCTCAGTTACTTGATAATCGCCAGCTGAGCAGCAGGATTCATGCCTGATCAGCGCCTCAGTCACCTGATCACTGCATGATTCAGCCACATCATCTGTAATCCTGCTGAGTTACGGGATTCATGCCTGCTCAGCTGTTTGATAATCGCCAGCTGCCACAGGATGCATGCCTGCTCATCTGCTTGAATAATCGCCAGCTGCCTGCTTCATGCTGCTCATCTGCTTGATAATCGCCAGCTGGGCCGCAGGATTCATGCCTGCTCATCTGCTTGATAATCGCCAGCTGGGCCGCATGATTCATGCCTGCTCATCTGCTTGATAATCGCCAGCTGGGCCGCATGATTCATGCCTGCTCATCTGCTTGATAATCGCCAGCTGGGCCGCAGGATTCATGCCTGCTCATCTGCTTGATAATCGCCAGCTGGGCCGCAGGATTCATGCCTGCTCATCTGCTTGATAATCGCCAGCTGGGCCGCAGGATTCATGCCTGCTCATCTGCTTGATAATCGCCAGCTGGGCCGCAGGATTCATGCCTGCTCAGCTGCTTGATAATCGCCAGCTGGGCCGATTCATGCCTGCTCAGCTGCTTGATTCATGCCTGCTCATTCATGCCTGCTCATCTGCTTGATAATCGCCAGCTGGGCCGCATGATTCATGCCTGCTCATCTGCTTGATAATCGCCAGCTGGGCCGCAGGATTCATGCCTGCTCAGCTGCTTGATAATCGCCAGCTGGGCCGCAGGATTCATGCCTGCTCATCTGCTTGATAATCGCCAGCTGAGCAGTCACATGATCAGCGCCTCTCAGTCACCTGATCACTGCATGACAATCACGTGATCAGCCAGCTGCTGATTATCACCAGGCATTAGCGCCTGCTCAGCTGCTTGATAATCGCCAGCTGGGCCGCAGGATTCATGCCTGCTCATCTGCTTGATAATCGCCAGCTGGGCCGCATGATTCATGCCTGCTCATCTGCTTGATAATCGCCAGCTGGGCCGCAGGATTCATGCCTGCTCATCTGCTTGATAATCGCCAGCTGGGCCGCAGGATTCATGCCTGCTCATCTGCTTGATAATCGCCAGCTGGGCCGCATGATTCATGCCTGCTCATCTGCTTGATAATCGCCAGCTGGGCCGCATGATTCATGCCATGCCTGCTCATCTGCTTGATAATCGCCAGCTGGGCCGCAGGATTCATGCCTGCTCAGCTGCTTGATAATCGCCAGCCTGCTGGGCTTGATAGGATTCATGCCTGCTCATCTGCTTGATAATCGCCAGCTGGGCCGCATGATTCATGCCTGCTCATCTGCTTGATAATCGCCAGCTGGGCCGCAGGATTCATGCCTGCTCAGCTGCTTGATAATCGCCAGCTGGGCCGCAGGATTCATGCCTGCTCAGCTGCTTGATAATCGCCAGCTGGGCCACAGGATTCATGCCTGCTCATCTGCTTGATAATCGCCAGCTGGGCCGCATGATTCATGCCTGCTCATCTGCTTGATAATCGCCAGCTGGGCCGCATGATTTCATGCCTGCTCAGCTGCTTGATAATCGCCAGCTGGGCCGCAGGATTCATGCCTGCTCATCTGCTTGATAATCGCCAGCTGGGCCGCAGGATTCATGCCTGCTCATCTGCTTGATAATCGCCAGCTGGGCCGCATGATTCATGCCTGCTCATCTGCTTGATAATCGCCAGCTGGGCCGCAGGATTCATGCCTGCTCATCTGCTTGATAATCGCCAGCTGGGCCGCAGATTCATGCCTGCTCATCTGCTTGATAATCGCCAGCTGGGCCGCAGGATTCATGCCTGCTCAGCTGCTTGATAATCGCCAGCTGGGCCGCAGATTCATGCCTGCTCATCTGCTTGATAATCGCCAGCTGGGCCGCATGATTCATGCCTGCTCATCTGCTTGATAATCGCCAGCTGGGCCGCATGATTCATGCCTGCTCATCTGCTTGATAATCGCCAGCTGGGCCGCAGGATTCATGCCTGCTCAGCTGCTTGATAATGGGCGCCAGCTGGCTGCCGCCAGCTGGGCCGCATGATTCATGCCTGCTCATCTGCTTGATAATCGCCAGCTGGGCCGCATGATTCATGCCTGCTCATCTGCTTGATAATCGCCAGCTGGGCCGCAGGATTCATGCCTGCTCAGCTGCTTGATTCTTGCCTGCTGAGGCACATGATCCGTGCAGGAGAGTTACCTGATCAGCACATGAGCAGTCACATGATCAGCGCCTCTCAGTCACCTGATCACTGCATGACAGCCACGTGATCAGTGCCTGCTGAGTTACATGATTAGCGCCTGCTCAGCTGCTTGATAATCGCCAGCTGAGCCACAGGATGCATGCCTGCTCATCTGCTTGATAATCGCCAGCTGGGCCGCATGATTCATGCCTGCTCATCTGCTTGATAATCGCCAGCTGGGCCGCATGATTCATGCCTGCTCAGATGCTTGATAATCGCCAGCTGGGCCGCAGGATTCATGCCTGCTCAGCTGCTTGATAATCGCCCGCTGGGCCGCAGATTTCATGCCTGCTCATCTGCTTGATAATCGCCAGCTGGGCCGCAGGATTCATGCCTGCTCATCTGCTTGATAATCGCCAGCTGGGCCGCAGGATTCATGCCTGCTCAGCTGCTTGATAATCGCCAGCTGGGCCGGGATTCATGCCTGCTCATCTGCTTGATAAACGCCAGCTGGGCCGCAGGATGATTCATGCCTGCTCAGCTGCTCAGCTGATAATCGCCAGCTGGGCCGCAGGATTCATGCCTGCTCATCTGCTTGATAATCGCCAGCTGGGCCGCATGATTCATGCCTGCTCATCTGCTTGATAATCGCCAGCTGGGCCGCATGATTCATGCCTGCTCATCTGCTTGATAATCGCCAGCTGGGCCGCATTCATTCATGCCTGCTCATCTGCTTGATAATCGCCAGCTGGGCCGCCAGCAGGATGATCATGCCTGCTCATCTGCTTGATAATCGCCAGCTGATCATGGCCGCATGATTCATGCCTGCTCATCTGCTTGATAATCGCCAGCTGGGCCGCAGGATTCATGCCTGCTCATCTGCTTGATAATCGCCAGCTGGGCCGCAGGATTCATGCCTGCTCATCTGCTTGATAATCGCCAGCTGGGCCGCATGATTCATGCCTGCTCATCTGCTTGATAATCGCCAGCTGGGCCGCAGGATTCATGCCTGCTCAGCTGCTTGATAATCGCCAGCTGGGCGCATGATTCATGCCTGCTCATCTGCTTGATAATCGCCAGCTGGGCCGCATGATTCATGCCTGCTCATCTGCTTGATAATCGCCAGCTGGGCCGCAGGATTCATGCCTGCTCAGCTGCTTGATAATCTTGCCTGCTGAGGCACATGATCCGTGCCTGCTCATCTGCTGATCAAGCACATGAGCAGTGATCAGCTGATTCAGCCAGCTGGCACTGCATGATTCATCCTGCTCATCACTGCCGCGCGCCAGCTCAGCGTGATCGCCAGCTGCCTGCTCATCTGCTTGATAATCGCCAGCTGCCTGCATGCCTGCTCATCTGCTTGATAATCGCCAGCTGGGCCACAGGATTCATGCCTGCTCATCTGCTTGATAATCGCCAGCTGGGCCGCATGATTCATGCCTGCTCATCTGCTTGATAATCGCCAGCTGGGCCGCATGATTCATGCCTGCTCATCTGCTTGATAATCGCCAGCTGGGCCGCATGATTCATGCCTGCTCATCTGCTTGATAATCGCCAGCTGGGCCGCATGATTCATGCCTGCTCATCTGCTTGATAATCGCCAGCTGGGCCGCAGGATTCATGCCTGCTCATCTGCTTGATAATCGCCAGCTGGGCCGCAGGATTCATGCCTGCTCAGCTGCTTGATAATCGCCAGCTGGGCACATGATCCGTTGCTCAGCTGCTGATTGATCAGCCGTGTTGGGCTACCTGATCAGCACATGAGCAGTCACATGATCAGCGCCTCTCAGTCACCTGATCACTGCATGACAGCCACGTGATCAGTGCCTGCTGAGTTACGGGATTAGCGCCTGCTCAGCTGCTTGATAATCGCCAGCTGAGCCGCAGGATTCATGCCTGCTCATCTGCTTGATAATCGCCAGCTGGGCCGCATGATTCATGCCTGCTCATCTGCTTGATAATCGCCAGCTGGGCCGCAGGATTCATGCCTGCTCAGCTGCTTGATAATCGCCAGATGGGCATGCCGCAGGATTCATGCCTGCTCAGCTGCTTGATAATCGCCAGCTGGGCCGCAGGATTCATGCCTGCTCATCTGCTTGATAATCGCCAGCTGGGCCGCATGATTCATGCCTGCTCATCTGCTTGATAATCGCCAGCTGGGCCGCAGGATTCATGCCTGCTCAGCTGCTTGATAATCGCCAGCTGGGCCGCAGGATTCATGCCTGCTCATCTGCTTGATAATCGCCAGCTGGGCTGAGGCACATGATCCTCGCCTTGATAATAATCGCCAGAGAGCTACCTGATCAACACCTGCTCAGTCACATGATCATCGCCAGCTGGGCCGTCACCTGATTCATGCCTGCTCAGCTGCTTGATAATCGCCAGCTGGGCCGCAGGATTCAGCGCCTGCTCAGCTGCTTGATAATCGCCAGCTGGGCCGCAGGATTCATGCCTGCTCATCTGCTTGATAATCGCCAGCTGGGCCGCAGGATTCATGCCTGCTCATCTGCTTGATAATCGCCAGCTGGGCCGCAGGATTCATGCCTGCTCAGCTGCTTGATAATCGCCAGCTGGGCCGCAGGATTCATGCCTGCTCATCTGCTTGATAATCGCCAGCTGGGCCGCATGATTCATGCCTGCTCATCTGCTTGATAATCGCCAGCTGGGCCTGCAGGATTCATGCCTGCTCAGCTGCTTGATAATCGCCAGCTGGGCCGCAGGATTCATGCCTGCTCATCTGCTTGATAATCGCCAGCTGGGCCGCAGGATTCATGCCTGCTCATCTGCTTGATAATCGCCAGCTGGGCCGCATGATTCATGCCTGCTCATCTGCTTGATAATCGCCAGCTGGGCCGCATGATTCATGCCTGCTCATCTGCTTGATAATCGCCAGCTGGGCCGCATGATTCATGCCTGCTCATCTGCTTGATAATCGCCAGCTGGGCCGCAGGATTCATGCCTGCTCAGCTGCTTGATAATCGCCAGCTGGGCCCTGCTCAGGATTCATGCCTGCTCAGCTGCTTGATTCTTGCCTGCATGGGCACATGATCCGTGCCTGGAGAGTTACCTGATCAATACATGAGCAGTCACATGATCAGCGCCTCTCAGTCACCTGATCACTGCATGACAGCCACGTGATCAGTGCCTGCTGAATTACGGGATTAGCGCCTGCTCAGCTGCTTGATAATCGCCAGCTGAGCCACAGGATGCATGCCTGCTCATCTGCTAGATAATCGCCAGCTGAGCCGCATGATTCATGCCTGCAATCATCTGCTTGATAATCGCCAGCTCTGCCGCAGGATTCATGCCTGTACATCTGCTTGATAATCGCCAGCTGGGCCGCATGATTCATGCCTGCTCATCTGCTTGATAATCGCCAGCTGGGCCGCATGATTCATGCCTGCTCATCTGCTTGATAATCGCCAGCTGGGCCGCATGATTCATGCCTGCTCATCTGCTTGATAATCGCCAGCTGGGCCTCAGGATTCATGCCTGCTCAGCTGCTTGATAATCGCCATTGGGACGCAGGATTCATGCCTGCTCAGCTGCTTGATTGTTGCCTGCTGAGGCACATGATCCGTGTTGGAGAGCTCCTGATCAGCACTTGAGCAGTCACATGATCAGCACCTCTCACTCACCTGATCATGCCTGCTCAGCCACGTGATCAGTGCCTGCTGAGTTACGGGATTAGCGCCTGCTCAGCTGCTTGATAATCGCCAGTTGGGCCGCATGATTCATGCTGCTGCTCATCTGCTTGATAATCGCCAGCTGGGCCGCAGGATTCATGCCTGCTCAGCTGCTTGATTCTTGCCTGCTGAGGCACATGATTCGTGCAGGAGAGCTGCCTGATCAACACGCCAGCAGTCACGCATGATCAGCGCCTATCAGTCACCTGATCACGCATGACAGCCACGCCAGCAGTGCCTGCGGAGTTACAGGATTAGCGCCTGCTCAGCTGCTTGATAATCGCCAGCTGAGCGGCAGGATGCATGCCTGCTCATCTGCTTGATAATCGCCAGCTGGGCCGCAGGATTCATGCCTGCTCAGCTGCTTGATAATCGGCCGCTGGGCCGCATGATTCATGCCTGCTCATCTGCTTGATAATCGCCAGCTGGGCCGCAGGATTCATGCCTGCTCATCTGCTTGATAATCGCCAGCTGGGCCGCAGGATTCATGCCTGCTCAGCTGCTTGATAATCGCCAGCTGGGCCGCAGGATTCATGCCTGCTCAGCTGCTTGATAATCGCCCGCTGGGCCGCATGATTCATGCCTGCTCATCTGCTTGATAATCGCCAGCTGGGCCTCATGATTCATGCCTGCTCATCAGCTTGATAATCGCCAGCTGGGCCGCAGGATTCATGCCTGCTCAGCTGCTTGATAATCGCAGGCTGGGCCCCAGGTTTCATGGCTGATCATCTGCTTGGTAATCTTTAGCTGGCTGCAGGATTCATGCCTGCTCATCTGCTTGATAATCGCCAGCTGGGCCGCATGATTCATGCCTGCTCATGTGCTTAATAATCGCTAGCTGGGCCGCAGGATTCATGCCTGCTCAGCTGCTTGATAATCGCCAGCTGGGCCCCAGGTTTCATGGCTGCACACCTGCTTGATAATCGCCAGCTGGGCCGCAGGATTCATGCCTGCTCATCTGCTTGATAATCGCCAGCTGGGCCGCAGGATTCATGCCTGCTCAGCTGCTTGATAATCGCCAGCTGGGCCGCAGGATTCATGCCTGCTCATCTGCTTGATAAACCCCAGCTGGGCAGCATGATTCATGCCTGCTCAGCTGCTTGATAATCGCCAGATGGGCCGCAGGATTCATGCCTGCTCAGCTGCTTGATAATCGCCAGCTGGGCCGCATATTTCATGGCTGCTCATCTGCTTAATAAACGCCAGCTGGGCCGCAGGATTCATGCCTGCTCATCTGCTTGATAATCGCCAGCTGGGCCGCATGATTCATGCCTGCTCATCTGCTTGATAATCGCCAGCTTGGCCGCATGATTCATGCCTGCTCATCTGCTTGATAATCGCCAGCTGGGCCGCAGGATTCATGCCTTCTCAGCTGCTTGAATAATCGCCATTGGGCCGAATGATTCATGCCTGCTCATCTGCTTGATAATCGCAAGCTGGGCCGCATGATTCATGCCTGCTCATCTACTTGATAGTCGCCAGCTGGGCCTCAGGATTCATGCCTGCTCAGCTGCTTGATTCTTGCCTGCTGAGGCACGTAATCCGTGCAGGAGAGTTACCTGATCAGCACATGAGCAGTCACATGATCAGCGCCTCTCAGTCACCTGATCACTGCATGACAGCCACATGTTCAGTGCCTGCTGAGTTACGGGATTAGCGCCTGCTCAGCTGTTTGATAATCGCCAGCTGAGCCACAGGATGCATGCCTGCTCATCTGCTAGATAATCGCCAGCTGGGCCGCATGATTCATGCCTGCTCATCTGCTTGATAATCGCCAGCTGGGCCGCATGATTCATGCCTGCTCAGCTGCTTGATAATGCCAGCTGGGCTCAGTTAATGCCTGCTCATGCTTGAAATCGCCCGCTGGGCCCTAGATTTCATGGCTGCACACCTGCTTGATAATCGCCAGCTGGGCCGCAGGATTCATGCCTGCTCATCTGCTTGATAATCGCCAGCTGGGCCGCAGGATTCCTGCCTGCTCAGCTGCTTGATAATCGCCAGCTGGGCCGAAGGATTCAGGGCTGCTCATGCTCATTGCTTGATAAACCCCAGCTGGGCCGCAGCTGGGCTGATTCATGCCTGCTCAGCTGCTTGATAATCGCCAGATGGGCCGCAGGATTCATGCCTGCTCAGCTGCTTGATAATCGCCAGCTGGGCCGCATGATTCATGCCTGCTCATCTGCTTGATAATCGCCAGCTGGGCCGCATGATTCATGCCTGCTCATCTGCTTGATAATCGCCAGCTGGGCAGCTCAGCTGCTTGATGATTCATGCCTGCTCATGCTGCTGCTGATAATCGCCAGCTGGGCCGCAGGATTCATGCCTGCTCAGCTGCTTGATAATCGCCAGCTGGGCCATGATTCATGCCTGCTCATCTGCTTGATAATCGCAAGCTGGGCCACATGATTCATGCCTGCTCATCTGCTTGATAATCGCCAGCTGGGCCTCAGGATTCATGCCTGCTCAGCTGCTTGATTCTTGCCTGCTGAGGCACGGAATCCGCCAGCTCAGTTACCTGATCAGCACATGAGCAGTCACATGATCAGCGCCTCTCAGTCACCTGATCACTGCATGACAGCCACATGTTCAGTGCCTGCTGAGTTACGGGATTAGCGCCTGCTCAGCTGTTTGATAATCGCCAGCTGAGCCACAGGATGCATGCCTGCTCATCTGCTAGATAATCGCCAGCTGGGCCGCAGGATTCATGCCTGCTCATCTGCTTGATAATCGCCAGCTGGGCCGCAGGATTCATGCCTGCTCAGCTGCTTGATAATCGCCAGCTGGGCCGCAGGATTCATGCCTGCTCATCTGCTTGATAATCGCCAGCTGGGCCGCATGATTCATGCCTGCTCATCTGCTTGATAATCGCCAGCTGGGCAGCAGGATTCATGCCTGCTCAGCTGCTTGATAATCGCCAGCTGGGCCGCAGGATTCATGGCTGCTCATCTGCTTGACAAACGCCAGCTGGGCCGCATAATTCATGGCTGCTCATCTGCTTGATAATCGCCAGCTGGGCCGCAGGATTCATGCCTGCTCAGCTGCTTGATAATCGCCAGCTGGGCCGCATGATTCATGCCTGCTCATCTGCTTGATAATCGCCAGCTGGGCCACATGATTCATGCCTGCTCATCTGCTTGATAATCGCCAGCTGGGCCTCAGGATTCATGCCTGCTCAGCTGCTTGATTCTTGCCTGCATGGGCACATGATCCGTCAGCAGGAGAGTTTCCTGATCAGCACATGAGCAGTCACATGATCAGCGCCTCTCAGTCACCTGATCACTGCATGACAGCCACGTGATCAGTGTCTGCTGAATTACGGGATTAGCGCCTGCTCAGCTGCTTGATAATCGCCAGCTGAGCCACAGGATGCATGCCTGCTCATCTGCTTGATAATCGCCAGCTGGGCCGCATGATTCATGCCTGCTCATCTGCTTGATAATCGCCAGCTGGGCCGCAGGATTCATGCCTGCTCATCTGCTTGATAATCGCCAGCTGGGCCGCATGATTCATGCCTGCTCATCTGCTTGATAATCGCCAGCTTGGCCGCATGATTCATGCCTGCTCATCTGCTTGATAATCGCCAGCTGGGCCGCAGGATTCATGCCTGCTCAGCTGCTTGATAATCGCCAGCTGGGCCGCAGGATTCATGCCTGCTTGCTCAGCTGCTTGAATAATCGCCAGCTGGGCCGAATGATTCATGCCTGCTCATCTGCTTGATAATCGCCAGCTGGGCCTGCATGATTCATGCCTGCTCATCTGCTTGATAATCGCCAGCTGTGCCCCAGGATTCATGCCTGCTCAGCTGCTTGATAATCGCCAGCTGGGCCGCAGGATTCATGCCTGCTCAGCTGCTTGATAATCGCCAGCTGGGCCATTCATGATTCATGCCTGCTCATCTGCTTGATAATCGCCAGCTGGGCCTCATGATTCATGCCTGCTCATCTGCTTGATAATCGCCAGCTGGGCCGCATGATTCATGCCTGCTCAGCTGCTTGATAATCGCCAGCTGGGCCACAGGATTCATGCCTGCTCAGCTGCTTGATAATCGCCAGCTGGGCCACAGGATTCATGCCTGCTCATCTGCTTGATAATCGCCAGCTGGGCCCTGCTGATTCATGCCTGCTCAGCTGCTTGATAATCGCCAGCTGGGCCGCAGGATTCATGCCTGCTCAGCTGCTTGATAATCGCCAGCTGGGCCGCAGGATTCATGCCTGCTCAGCTGCTTGATAATCGCCAGCTGGGCCGCATGATTCATGCCTGCTCATCTGCTTGATAATCGCCAGCTGGGCCGCAGGATTCATGCCTGCTCAGCTGCTTGATAATCGCCAGCTGGGCCGCAGGATTCATGCCTGCTCATCTGCTTGATAATCGCCAGCTGGGCCGCATGATTCATGCCTGCTCAGCTGCTTGATAATCGCCAGCTGGGCCGCATGATTCATGCCTGCTCATCTGCTTGATAATCGCCAGCTGGGCCGCAGGATTCATGCCTGCTCATCTGCTTGATAATCGCCAGCTGGGCCGCATGATTCATGCCTGCTCATCTGCTTGATAATCGCCAGCTGGGCCGCAGGATTCATGCCTGCTCAGCTGCTTGATAATCGCCAGCTGGGCCGCAGGATTCATGCCTGCTCAGCTGCTTGATAATCGCCAGCTGGGCCACGCATGATTCATGCCTGCTCATCTGCTTGATAATCGCCAGCTGGGCCGCAGATTCATGCCTGCTCATCTGCTTTCATGCCTGCTCATCAGCATTCATGATAATCGCCAGCTGGGCCGCAGGATTCATGCCTGCTCAGCTGCTTGATAATCGCCAGCTGGGCCCCAGGATTTCATGCCTGCTCATCTGCTTGATAATCGCCAGCTGGGCCGCAGGATTCATGCCTGCTCATCTGCTTGATAATCGCCAGCTGGGCCGCAGGATTCATGCCTGCTCATCTGCTTGATAATCGCCAGCTGGGCCGCAGGATTCATGCCTGCTCAGCTGCTTGATAATCGCCAGCTGGGCCCCAGGATTCATGCCTGCTCATCTGCTTGATAATCGCCAGCTGGGCCGCAGGATTCATGCCTGCTCATCTGCTTGATAATCGCCAGCTGGGCCGCAGGATTCATGCCTGCTCATCTGCTTGATAATCGCCAGCTGGGCCGCATGATTCATGCCTGCTCATCTGCTTGATAATCGCCAGCTGGGCCGCATGATTCATGCCTGCTCATCTGCTTGATAATCGCCAGCTGGGCCGCATGATTCATGCCTGCTCATCTGCTTGATAATCGCCAGCTGGGCAGCAGGATTCATGCCTGCTCAGCTGCTTGATAATCGCCAGCTGGGCCGAATGATTCATGCCTGCTCATCTGCTTGATAATCGCCAGCTGGGCCGCATGATTCATGCCTGCTCATCTACTTGATAGTCGCCAGCTGGGCCGCAGGATTCATGCCTGCTCAGCTGCTTGATTCTTGCCTGCTGAGGCACATGATCCGTGCAGGAGAGTTACCTGATCAGCACATGAGCAGTCACATGATCAGTGCCTCTCAGTCACCTGATCACTGCATGACAGCCACGTGATCAGTGCCTGCTGAGTTACATGATTAGCGCCTGCTCAGCTGCTTGATAATCACCAGCTGAGCCACAGGATGCATGCCTGCTCATCTGCTAGATAATCGCCAGCTGGGCCGCATGATTCATGCCTGCTCATCTGCTTGATAATCGCCAGCTGGGCCGCATGATTCATGCCTGCTCAGATGCTTGATAATCGCCAGCTGGGCCGCAGGATTAATGCCTGCTCAGCTGCTTGATAATCGCCCGCTGGGCCCTAGATTTCATGGCTGCACACCTGCTTGATAATCGCCAGCTGGGCCGCAGGATTCATGCCTGCTCATCTGCTTGATAATCGCCAGCTGGGCCGCAGGATTCCTGCCTGCTCAGCTGCTTGATAATCGCCAGCTGGGCCGCAGGATTCAGGGCTGCTCATCTGCTTGATAAACCCCAGCTGGGCCGCATGATTCATGCCTGCTCAGCTGCTTGATAATCGTCAGATGGGCCGCAGGATTCATGCCTGCTCAGCTGCTTGATAATCGCCAGCTGGGCCGCATGATTCATGCCTGCTCATCTGCTTGATAATCGCCAGCTGGGCCGCATGATTCATGCCTGCTCATCTGCTTGATAATCGCCAGCAGGGCCGCATGATTCATGCCTGCTCATCTGCTTGATAATCGCCAGCTGGGCCGCATGATTCATGCCTGCTCATCTGCTTGATAATCGCCAGCTGGGCCGCATGATTCATGCCTGCTCATCTGCTTGATAATCGCCAGCTGGGCAGCAGGATTCATGCCTGCTCAGCTGCTTGATAATCGCCAGCTGGGCCGCAGGATTCATGGCTGCTCATCTGCTTGACAAACGCCAGCTGGGCCGCATAATTCATGGCTGCTCATCTGCTTGATAATCGCCAGCTGGGCCGCAGGATTCATGCCTGCTCAGCTGCTTGATAATCGCCAGCTGGGCCGCATGATTCATGCCTGCTCATCTGCTTCATAATCGCAAGCTGGGCCACATGATTCATGCCTGCTCATCTACTTGATAGTCGCCAGCTGGGCCTCAGGATTCATGCCTGCTCAGCTGCTTGATTCTTGCCTGCATGAGGCACATGATCCGCTGCAGGAGAGTTACCTGATCAGCACATGAGCAGTCACATGATCAGCGCCTCTCAGTCACCTGATCACTGCATGACAGCCACGTGATCAGTGCCTGCTGAATTACGGGATTAGCGCCTGCTCAGCTGCTCTGATAATCGCCAGCTGAGCCACAGGATGCATGCCTGCTCATCTGCTAGATAATCGCCAGCTGGGCCGCATGATTCATGCCTGCTCATCTGCTTGATAATCGCCAGCTGGGCCGCATGATTCATGCCTGCTCATCTGCTTGATAATCGCCAGCTGGGCCGCATGATTTCATGCCTGCTCATCTGCTTGATAATCGCCAGCTGGGCCGCATGATTCATGCCTGCTCAGCTGCTTGATAATCGCCAGCTGGGCCGCAGGATTCATGCCTGCTCAGCTGCTTGAATAATCGCCATTGGGCCGCATGATTCATGCCTGCTCATCTGCTTGATAATCGCCAGCTGGGCCGCATGATTCCTGCCTGCTCATCTGCTTGATAATCGCCAGCTGGGCCGCAGGATTCATGCCTGCTCAGCTGCTTGATAATCGCCATTGGGACGCGCAGGATTCATGCCTGCTCAGCTGCTTGATTCTTGCCTGCTGAGGCACATGATCCGTGTTGGAGAGCTCCTGCTCAGCACTTGATAATCACATGATCAGCACCTCTCAGTCACCTGATCACTGCTCACTGCCACGTGATCAGTGCCTGCTGAGTTACGGGATTAGCACCTGCTCAGCTGCTTGATAATCGCCAGCTGAGCCGCAGGATTCATGACTGCTCATCTGCTTGATAATCGCCAGCTGGGCCGCAGGATTCATGCCTGCTCAGCTGCTTGATAATCGCCAGCTGGGCCGCATGATTCATGCCTGCTCATCTGCTTGATAATCACCAGCTGGGCCGCAGGATTCATGCCTGCTCAAATGCTTGATAATCGCCAGCTGGGCCGCAGGATTCATGCCTGCTCAGCTGCTTGATAATCGCCAGCTGGGCGCAGATTTCATGCCTGCTCATCTGCTTGATAATCGCCAGCTGGGCCGCAGGATTCATGCCTGCTCAGCTGCTTGATAATCGCCAGCTGGGCCGCAGGATTCATGCCTGCTCAGCTGCTTGATTCTTGCCTGCTGGGGCACATCATCCGCCTGCAGGAGAGCTACCGGATCAGCACATGAGCAGTCACATGATCAGCGCCTCTCAGTCACCTGATCACGCTTGATAAGTGCCTGCTGAGTTACGGGATTAGCGCCTGCTCAGCTGCTTGATAATCGCCAGCTGGGCCGCAGGATTCATGCCTGCTCATCTGCTTGATAATCGCCAGCTGGGCCGCAGGATTCATGCCTGCTCATCTGCTTGATAATCGCCAGCTGGGCCGCAGGATTCATGCCTGCTCAGCTGCTTGATAATCGCCAGCTGGGCCGCAGGATTCATGCCTGCTCATCTGCTTGATAATCGCCAGCTGGGCTGCATGATTCATGCCTGCTCATCTGCTTGATAATTGCCAGCTGGGCCGCATGATTCATGCCTGCTCATCTGCTTGATAATCGCCAGCTGGGCCGCAGGATTCATGCCTGCTCAGCTGCTTGATAATCGCCAGCTTGGGCGCATGATTCATGCCTGCTCATCTGCTTGATAATCGCCAGCTGGGCCATGATTCATGCCTGCTCATCTGCTTGATAATCGCCAGCTGGGCCGCAGGATTCATGCCTGCTCAGCTGCTTGATAATCGCCAGCTGGGCCGCATGATTCATGCCTGCTCATCTGCTTGATAATCGCCAGCTGGGCCACAGGATTCATGCCTGCTCATCTGCTTGATAATCGCCAGCTGGGCCGCATGATTCATGCCTGCTCATCTGCTTGATAATCGCCAGCTGGGCGCGCAGGATTCATGCCTGCTCAGCTGCTTGATAATCGCCAGCTGGGCCGCAGGGATTCATGCCTGCTCATCTGCTTGATAATCGCCAGCTGGGCCGCAGATTCATGCCTGCTCATCTGCTTGATAATCGCCAGCTGGGCCGCAGGATTCATGCCTGCTCAGCTGCTCATCTGCTGATAATCGCCAGCTGGGCCGCAGGATTCATGCCTGCTCAGCTGCTTGATAATCGCCAGCTGAGGCACATGATCCGTGCCTGCTCAGCTGCTTGATAATCAGCACATGAGCAGTCACATCATCAGCCTCTCAGTCACCTGATCATAATCAGCCAGCTGGGCCAGCTGCTGATTCATTAGCGCCTGCTCAGCTGCTGATAATCGCCAGCTGGGCCGCAGGATTCATGCCTGCTCATCTGCTTGATAATCGCCAGCTGGGCCGCAGGATTCATGCCTGCTCATCTGCTTGATAATCGCCAGCTGGGCCGCAGGATTCATGCCTGCTCATCTGCTTGATAATCGCCAGCTGGGCCGCATGATTCATGCCTGCTCATCTGCTTGATAATCGCCAGCTGGGCGCGCAGGATTCATGCCTGCTCATCTGCTTGATAATCGCCAGCTGGGCCGCAGGATTCATGCCTGCTCAGCTGCTTGATAATCGCCAGCTGGGCCGCAGGATTCATGCCTGCTCCGCTGCTTGATTCTTGCCTGCTGAGGCACATGATCCGTGCAGGAGAGCTACCTGATCAGCACATGAGCAGTCACATGATCAGCGCCTCTCAGTCACCTGATCACTGCATGACAGCCACGCGATCAGTGCCTGCTGAGTTACGTGATTAGCGCCTGCTCATCTGCTTGATAATCGCCAGCTGGGCCACAGGATTCATGCCTGCTCATCTGCTTGATAATCGCCAGCTGGGCCGCATGATTCATGCCTGCTCATCTGCTTGATAATCGCCAGCTGGGCCGCAGGATTCATGCCTGCTCATCTGCTTGATAATCGCCAGCTGGGCCGCATGATTCATGCCTGCTCATCTGCTTGATAATCGCCAGCTGGGCCGCAGGATTCATGCCTGCTCATCTGCTTGATAATCGCCAGCTGGGCCGCAGGATTCATGCCTGCTCATCTGCTTGATAATCGCCAGCTGGGCCGCAGGATTCATGCCTGCTCATCTGCTTGATAATCGCCAGCTGGGCCGCAGGATTCATGCCTGCTCAGCTGCTTGATAATCGCCAGCTGGGCCGCAGGATTCATGCCTGCTCATCTGCTTGATAATCGCCAGCCAGTGCCTGCACCTGCCGCAGGATTCATGCCTGCTCAGCTGCTTGATAATCGCCAGCTGGGCCGCATGATTCATGCCTGCTCATCTGCTTGATAATCGCCAGCTGGGCCGCATGATTCATGCCTGCTCAGCTGCTTGATAATCGCCAGCTGGGCCGCAGGATTCATGCCTGCTCATCTGCTTGATAATCGCCAGCTGGGCCGCAGGATTCATGCCTGCTCATCTGCTTGATAATCGCCAGCTGGGCCGCAGGATTCATGCCTGCTCATCTGCTTGATAATCGCCAGCTGGGCCGCAGGATTCATGCCTGCTCATCTGCTGATAATCGCCAGCTGGGCACAGGATTCATGCCTGCTCATCTGCTTGATAATCGCCAGCTGGGCCGCAGGATTCATGCCTGCTCATCTGCTTGATAATCGCCAGCTGGGCCGCAGGATTCATGCCTGCTCAGCTGCTTGATAATCGCCAGCTGGGCCGCAGGATTCATGCCTGCTCATCTGCTTGATAATCGCCAGCTGGGCCGCAGGATTCATGCCTGCTCATCTGCTTGATAATCGCCAGCTGGGCCGCATGATTCATGCCTGCTCATCTGCTTGATAATCGCCAGCTGGGCCGCAGGATTCATGCCTGCTCAGCTGCTTGATAATCGCCAGCTGGGCCGCAGGATTCATGCCTGCTCATCTGCTTGATAATCGCCAGCTGGGCTGCAGGATTCATGCCTGCTCATCTGCTTGATAATCGCCAGCTGGGCCGCATGATTCATGCCTGCTCATCTGCTTGATAATCGCCAGCTGGGCCGCAGGATTCATGCCTGCTCAGCTGCTTGATAATCGCCAGCTGGGCCGCAGGATTCATGCCTGCTCATCTGCTGATAATCGCCAGCTGGGCCGCAGGATTCATGCCTGCTCATCTGCTTGATAATCGCCAGCTGGGCCGCATGATTCATGCCTGCTCATCTGCTTGATAATCGCCAGCTGGGCCGCAGGATTCATGCCTGCTCATCTGTTGATAATCGCCAGCTGGGCCGCATGATTCATGCCTGCTCATCTGCTTGATAATCAGCCAGCTGGGCACCTGATTCATGCCTGCTCATCTGCTTGATAATCGCCAGCTGGGCCGCATGATTCATGCCTGCTCATCTGCTTGATAATCGCCAGCTGGGCCGCAGGATTCATGCCTGCTCATCTGCTTGATAATCGCCAGCTGGGCCGCATGATTCATGCCTGCTCATCTGCTTGATAATCGCCAGCTGGGCAGCACATGATTCATGCCTGCTCAGCTGCTTGATAATCGCCAGCTGGGCAGCAGGATTCATGCCTGCTCAGCTGCTTGATAATCGCCAGCTGGGCCGCAGGATTCATGCCTGCTCATCTGCTTGATAATCGCCAGCTGGGCCGCAGGATTCATGCCTGCTCATCTGCTGATAATCGCCAGCTGGGCGCACAGGATTCATGCCTGCTCAGCTGCTTGATAATCGCCAGCTGGGCGCATGATTCATGCCTGCTCATCTGCTTGATAATCGCCAGCTGGGCCGCAGATTCATGCCTGCTCAGCTGCTTGATAATCGCCAGCTGGGCACAGGATTCATGCCTGCTCATCTGCTTGATAATCGCCAGCTGGGCCGCATGATTCATGCCTGCTCAGCTGCTTGATAACGCCAGCTGGGCCGCAGGATCATGCCTGCTCAGCTGCTTGATAATCGCCAGCTGGGCCGAGATTCATGCCTGCTCAGCTGCTTGATAATCGCCAGCTGGGCCGCAGGATTCATGCCTGCTCATCTGCTTGATAATCGCCAGCTGGGCCGCAGGATTCATGCCTGCTCATCTGCTTGATAATCGCCAGCTGGGCCACAGGCCTGCTCATTTGCCTGATAAACAGCTGGGCTTGATTCATGCCTGCTCAGCTGCTTGATAATCGCCAGGGGGCCGCATGATTCATGCCTGCTCATCTGCTTGATAATCGCCAGCTGGGCCGCATGATTCATGCCTGCTCATCTGCTTGATAATCGCCAGCTGGGCGCATGATTCATGCCTGCTCATCTGCTTGATAATCGCCAGCTGGGCCGCAGGATTCATGCCTGCTCATCTGCTTGATAATCGCCAGCTGGGCCGCAGGATTCATGCCTGCTCATCTGCTTGATAATCGCCAGCTGGGCCGCAGGATTCATGCCTGCTCATCTGCTTGATAATCGCCAGCTGGGCCGCATGATTCATGCCTGCTCATCTGCTTGATAATCGCCAGCTGGGCCGCGGATTCATGCCTGCTCAGCTGCTTGATAATCGCCAGCTGGGCCGCAATGATTCATGCCTGCTCAGCTGCAGTTGATAATCGATCACTGCATCAGCCACATGATCAGTGCCTGCTGAGTTCATGCCTGCTCAGCTGTTTGATAATCGCCAGCTGGGCCGCAGGATTCATGCCTGCTCAGCTGCTTGATAATCGCCAGCTGGGCGCGCGGATTCATGCCTGCTCATCTGCTTGATAATCGCCAGCTGGGCGCAGGATTCATGCCTGCTCAGCTGCTTGATAATCGCCAGCTGGGCATGGATTCATGCCTGCTCATCTGCTTGATAATCGCCAGCTGGGCCGCATGATTCATGCCTGCTCATCTGCTTGATAATCGCCAGCTGGGCCGCAGGATTCATGCCTGCTCATCTGCTTGATAATCGCCAGCTGGGCCGCGGATTCATGCCTGCTCATCTGCTTGATAAACGCCAGCTGGGCCGCAGATTCATGCCTGCTCATCTGCTTGATAATCGCCAGCTGGGCCGCAGGATTCATGCCTGCTCAGCTGCTTGATAATCGCCAGCTGGGCCGCATGATTCATGCCTGCTCATCTGCTTGATAATCGCAAGCTGGGCCACATGATTCATGCCTGCTCATCTACTTGCAGCTGGCGCAGGATTGCATGCCTGCTCTTCTGCTGATAATCGCCAGCTGGCCGCTGATTCATGCCTTCATCTGCTTGATAATCGCCAGCTGGGGGTCATGCCTGTCTCTGCTGAACGCCTAGCTTGCCGCTGGTCATGCCTGCTCCTCGATATCCGACTGCGCGCTGATCAGCCTGCTCAGCCCTGCTTATCCGACTGGGCGCGATTCTCCGCTCATCTGCTGTATGCAGCTGGGCCTCGGATTAGCCTGCTCAGCTGCTTGATCAACGCCTTGGGCGAGGTTCCTGCCGCTCTGTAATTTGCCTGCGGGCATGATCCGTCGTTAGGCTCCTGATCGCATTGAGCGTAAGCATCAGCCTCTCATCCCTGTCACTGCGAGCACGTGATCGGTGCCTGCTGATTAGCGGGATTAGCGCGCTGCAGCTGGATATGCCAGCTGCCAGGATGATGCTGCTCTCTGGATACGCTGCTTGGCCGCAGGTCACTGCTCCGGTGAAAT
>NW_027219802.1:0-93636 GCF_027580195.1 Bos mutus | reverse complement strand
TAACAACATCAAAATGTAAATTTCAGTTCAGTTCAGTTCAATCGCTTAGTCATGTCTGACTCTTTGTGACCCCATGGGCCACAGCATGCCATAGCTCCCTGTCCATCACCAACTCCCAGACTTTACCCAAACTCATGTCCATTGAGTCGGTGATGCCATCCAACCATCTCATCCTCTGTTGTTCCCCTCTCTTCCTGCCCTCAATCTTTCCCAGCATCAGGGTCTTTTCAAATGAGTCACCTCTTTGCATCATGTGACCAAAGTATTGGAGTTTCAACTTCAACATCAGTGCTTCCAATGAACACTGAGGACTGATCTCCTTTAGGATGGACTGGTTGGATCTCCTTGCAGTCCAAGGGGCTCTTAAGAGTCTTCTCCAACACCACAGTTCAAAAGCATCGGTTTTTCGGCGCTCAGCTTTCTTTATAGTCCAACTCTCACATCCATACATGACTACTGGAAAAACCATAGCCCTGACTGCTGCTGCTGCTGCTGCTAAGTCACTTCAGTCGTGTCTGACTCTGTGCAACCCCATAGATGGCAGCCCACCAGGCTCCCCTGTCCCTGGGATTCTCCAGGCTAGAACACTGGAGTGGGTTGCCATTTCCTTCTCCAATGCATGAAAGTGAAAAGTGAAAGAAGTCACTCAGTCATGTCCAACTCTTAGCGACCCCATGGACTGCAGCCTACTAGGCTTCTCCATCCATGGGATTTTCCAGGCAAGAGTACTGGAATGGGGTGCCAGTGCCTTCTCCGATGGCCCTGACTAGACGGATCTTTGTTGACAAAGTAATGTCTTTGCTTTTTAATATGCTGTCTAGGTTGGTCATCACTTTCCTTCCAAGAAGTAAGCGTCTTTTAATTTCATGGCTGGAATGACCACCGGCAGTTACTTTGGAGCCCAGAAAAATAAAGTCAGCCACTGTTTCCCCATCTATTTGCCATGAAGTGATGGGACCAGATGACACGATCTTAGTTTTCTGAATGTTGAGCTTTAAGCCAACTTTTTCACTCTCCTCTTTCACTTTCACTATAGTTGGACAGAAAACAGAGATTATAGCTCCAGTGCTATGTCCCCAATTTATTCTGTCACATTGTACACATGATATCTTATTGTCTTTTTCTCAATTGATGAAATTGCATTATGTGATTTTTTTAGGCCATTTTGTGTGTTTTAACAAGATACTACACACTGAGTGACTGAGAAAAACTTGAAATTTGTTTCTCACAGTTCTGAAGCTGGAGGTCTGAGATCCGTGTGGTTGGGTGATGGCCCTCCTCCAGGTCACTGGCTTCTCCTTGTATCTTAACATGGTGGAGGGGTCAACAGAGCTGTCCCAAGTCTCTTACATGATATTATTTAAATCTCATGCATGAGGGCTCTATGATTATGTCCTAATCACCTCTCAAAAACTCCTTTTCTAACACCATCAAGATGTGAATTTGGGGGCACAAAAATTATGGCAGTGATCTTTAACCTCCTAATTGTGGTTTTATCTTCTATTTCCATGAATACTATAAGGTTTTACTTCACACATTTAATCTCCTTGAGTTTCTGCTGTTGCAAAGTTCCTGTTCAAGACTGTGCCTATTATTGCTAAGATGTCTGTGTTTTGATTTCTGTGTAGGAGACCATTATTGTACCTTAGCATAGCTGTACAGGAAACTCTCCCCAGAGTTAATGCAGAGATCATTTCTGCGTCTCTTGATTCTGTGGTTTGACAATCAGCCAGCACTCAGCTAAGCAGTTGTCCTCTAGGCTGGGCTTTCTTGGGCATTTGCAGTTCAAGGCTTTACCAGCTGGATGTGACTCTTGTTAGAGGAGCCTGCATGCTTCTCTGTATATTTTTTCATATATATTTAGCTAGACTGTGACAACTATCTCAGCACAGCCCTATGATCCCAAGTCAGTCAGTCAGTTCAGTTACTCAATCACGTCTAACACTTTGCAAACCCATGGACCTCAGCACGCCAGGCTTCCCTGTCCATTACCAACTCCTGGAGTTTACTCAAATTCATGTCCATTGAGTCGGTGATGCCATTCAACCATCTCATCCTCTGTTGTCCCCTTCTCCTCCTGCCTTCAATCTTTCCCAGTATCAGGGTCTTTTCCAGTGAGTCAGTTCTTTGCATCAGGTGGCCAAAGTATTGGAGTTCCAGCTTCAGCATCAGTCCTTCCAATGAATACTCAGGAATAATTTCCTTTATGATTGACTGGTTTGATCTCCTTGCAGTCCAAGGGACTCAAGAGTGTTCTCCACACCATAGTTCAAGAGCATCAATTCTTCAGCACTAAGCTTTCTTTATAGTTCAACTCTCACATCCATACATGACTATTGGAAAAACCATAGTTTGACTAGATGGACCTTTGTCAGAAAAGTGATGTCTCTGCTTTTTAATATGCTGTCTAGGTTTGTCATAGCTTTTCTTTCAAGGAGCAAGTGTCGGCAGCAGCCTTCGGGAGTGCGGCTGTGCGCCTGCGCTACGCCGAGTTCGGGAGTGCGGCTGTGCGCTTGCGCGGCACCGAGTACCAGCGGGCAGTTTGAATTTCGCTCCCGGAGAAAAAAAAAAAAAAAGGAGCAAGTGTCTTTTAATTTCCCAATTATGATCCCAAGCCAGGGAGTAGGAAAAAATCCTCTTCATGTCTAAGCTGAAAATGCACCATTTCTTCTGGCAAATTTCACTGCCCAATGCAAGTTATGGGTCAGGCCAAGTCAAGGGTCAATTATATAGTCCCCTGAAAAATTGTTTTGTGTTTGCATTCAAATTTGGTTCTGAAATACACCTGGAACTGATTTTCTAATATGATATAAAATGATTACCTATTTTTTTTTATTTAAATGGAAATCTAAGTGTCCATGTTTTCCACAGATTTTTCACTGCCAACTCTGTCATATATCAAATATTCATAAATAGATTTCTGGCCTCTCCCTTATATTTAACTATTCAGTTTTCGGTACTCTATTACAAAAGTATAAATTAAGTCTTGCTTTTCAGAATGGCATATTTTTCTTCTTTAAGGCTATCTTGATTGCTCTTGACTAGCTATTTCTTATTTCAAACTTAGTATCACTTTACTGAATTTCACAAAATAATACGTGTTTAAGTCTTTGGTTCATATTGCACTGAAACACATCACTTTGGAGAAAATGAATTTCTTGACAAAATTGAGCTTTCCATTTCAAAATTATGATATGAATTTTTAATTATTTAGGTGTTCTTTAATGTCTTAAACATTTTTCATAACTTTCTCCACAAAGGCATTTACATAAAGTTTTTTATATTCAATCATAGGGAATTACTTTGCCAACAAAGGTCCCTCGAGTCAAGGCTATGGTTTTTCCAGTGGTCATGTATGGATGTGAGAGTTGAACTGTGAAGAAAGCTGAATGCTGAAGAATTGACGCTTTTGAACTATGGTGTTGGAGAAGACTCTTGAGAGTCCCTTGGACTGCAAGGAGATCCAACCGGTCCATTCTAAAGGAGATCAGTCCTGGGTGTTCTTTGGAAGGAATGATGCTAAAGCTGAAACTCCAGTACTTTGGCCACCTGATGCGAAGAGTTGACTCATTGGAAAAGACTCTGATGCTGGGAGGGATTGGGGGCAGAAGGAGAAGGGGACAACATAGGATGAGATGGCTCGATGGCATCACCAACTCAATGGACATGAGTTTGAGTGAACTCCGGGAGTTGGTGATGGGCATGGAAGCCTGGTGTGCTCCAATTCATGGGGTTGCAAAGAGTCAGACATGACTGCGCGATTGAACTGAACTGAACTGATAGGTAATGAGTACGTTTGATACCAGGTTATTGAATAGGTTTTCATGGAGGAAGCTCCTTCTGACACTGCTTCAGCTGAATCCTGTCACCTTTAGGGCGTGTTGGGTGGAGTTAATTAGTCTAATGTTGGCTCAGATTCAGGAGTGTCCAATGACCATGCTTGGTAAAAGATTTTAATTTGATTGTTTTTTCAAGTGATTCACTTAGATAAGGGACTGATGCACTGTATTGTGAGGTAGACAGTGAAGGAAAAGGTGTGGAAGGAGAGGTGAGAACTCAGCAAAGCTTCCCAGGCTTGTTCACCTGGAAGCTGAGGACAGACACAGCTTCCCTGTCCCCTCTTCTTGTCTCCATCCAGCTGGACACTTCTCCAGTCCCCAGGGGGAGGCCAGTTCTTGGGGGAGTAAACATGGTTCTTTCCTTTCTTCCATGTGTTTGACTTTGAACTGACTCTGGAAGACATGAAAGCAATTGATGGCCTCAACAGAAATAGAAGATGCTATGAATTTCTACCATCAGTGACTTGCAGATGTTTCACACATATGTTATTTTCTGTAGCAGGCAGTTCAGTAGGGGAACTAAGTTTTTTAAAGCTTAATTCTGGGAAGACAGTCCTGATTTCCAGCGTAAGAATAAACCAGGGGCTTCCTGCAGACCTCACACCAGAGGTTTCCTCTAGGGGTTCATCTCTGACCAACCAAAATGTGGCTGGAGCCCAGGACAGCATATCAATAAAATCCCAAGTTCACATCATGTGAATTCACTACTTTGTGCCCCTGACCCCTGTGCCTGGTGCACCTCCTCTCAGGGCCGAGAGACTCAGCAAACAGAGGGCACAGTGTCTGCAGCCCAGTATTCTTTCAGGGACTTGTGAACATGTTTCATCTTTAATTCTTTTTACATCAGGGGAAAATAATTATATTAATAATAACTATATAATAATGAATCTATCATGCATTACATTCATGTTTTGTTGTTGTTGTTTAATCTCTAAGTCCTGTATAACTGTCTACCATCCCATGCTCTATAGCCCAACAGGCTCCTCTGTACTTGGGATTTCCCGGGCAATAGTACTGGAGTGGATTGTCATTTCATTCTCAATGGATCTTGCTACCCTAGGGGCCGAACCTGGGTCTCCTGCTTGACAGGTGGATCCTTAACCATTGAGCAACCTGGGAAGAAGGCATTCATATTATGCCTAACAAAATTACAAAATGTATTGTTGATATTTTTTATGAAGGATGGTCTCATGAAATCCAATGTGCATCTGTGCTACGAAGTCACAGGGGGCCTGCATTCCACCCTGTCCCCTAAGTTTCTGGTGGATTTTCTCCCTAATGGGCATTTTTTCTCCAACACATCATCCATTTCTTTCAATTTGGTTTCCTCATTGGCCTTTCTTCCCTGTTACAACTCCCACATCCTCATCCTTGTTATCTCACAAAGCTGAATTACCAGTAGATCATGAGCTTAACTGACCCTCCAGTGAGTGACTGCTGTGTCCTTAGCAGGACACACCCAGGTAAGATCATCTGGGTCTTCTGCTTTATTTTATTTATTTATTTTTTATTTTTAAACTTTACAATATTGTATTAGTTTTGCCAAATATCGAAATGAATCCACCACAGGTATACCCGCGTTCCCCATCCTGAACCCTCCTCCTCCTCCCCTCCCCTACCCTCCCTCTGGGTCGTCACAGTGCACCAGCCCCAAGCATCCAGTACCGTGCATCGAACCTGGACTGGTGACTCGTTTCATACAAGATATTATACATGTTTCAATGCTATTCTCCCAAATCTCCCCACCCTCTCCCTCTCCCACAGAGTCCATAAGACTGATCTATACATCGATGTCTCTTTTGCTGTCTCGTACACAGGGTTATTGTTACCATCTTTCTAAATTCCATATATATGCTTTAGTATACTGTATTGGTGTTTTTCTTTCTGGCTTACTTCACTCTGTATAATAGGTTCCAGTTTCATCCACCTCATTAGAACTGATTCAAATGTATTCTTTTTAATGGCTGAGTAATACTCCATTGTGTATATGTACCACAGCTTTCTTATCCATTCATCTGCTGATGGGCATCTAGGTTGCTTCCATGTCCTGGCTATTATAAACAGTGCTGCGATGAACACTGGGGTACACGTGTCTCTTTCCCTTCTGGTTTCTTCAGTGTGTATGCCCGGCAGTGGGATTGCTGGATCATAAGGCAGTTCTATTTCCAGTTTTTTAAGGAGTCTCCACACTGTTGTCCATAGTGGCTGTACTAGTTTGCATTCCCACCAACAGTGTAATAGAGTTCCCTTTTCTCCACACCCTCTCCAGCATTTATTGCTTGTAGACTTATGGATTGCAGCCATTCTGACTGGCGTGAAATGGTACCTCATAGTGGTTTTGATTTGCATTTCTCTGATAATGAGTGATGTTGAGCATCTTTTCATGTGTTTGTTAGCCATCTGTATGTCTTCTTTGGAGAAATGTCTATTTAGTTCTTTGGCCCATTTTTTGATTGGGTTATTTATTTTTCTGGAGTTGAGCTATAGGAGTTGCTTGTGTATTTTTGAGATTAGTTGTTTGTCCGTTGCTTCATTTGCTATTATTTTCTCCCATTCTGAAGGCTGCCTTTTCACCTTGCTAGTAGTTTCCTTTGTTGTGCAGAAGCTTTTAAGTTTAATTAGGTCCCATTTGTTTATTTTTGCTTTTATTTCCAATATTCTGGGAGGTGGGTCATAGAGGACCCTGCTGTGATGTATGTCGGAGAGTGTTTTGCCTATGTTCTCCTCTAGGAGTTTTATAGTTTCTGGTCTTATGCGTTGAGATCTTTAATCCATTTTGAGTTTATTTTTGTGTATGGTGTTAGAAAGTGTCTAGTTTCATTCTTTTACAAGTGGTTGACTAGTTTTCCCAGCACCACTTGTTAAAGAGATTGTCTTTAATCCATTGTATATTCTTGCCTCCTTTGTCAAAGATAAGGTGTCCATATGTGTGTGTATTTATCTCTGGGCTTTCTATTTTGTTCCATTGATCAATATTTCTGTCTTTGTGCCAGTACCATACTGTCTTGATAACTGTGGCTTTGTAATAGAGCCTGAAGTCAGGTAGGTTGATTCCTCCAGTTCCATTCTTCTTTCTCAAGATAGCTTTGGCTATTCGAGGTTTTTTGTATTTCCATACAAATTGTGAAATTATTTGTCCTAGCTCTGTGAAGAATACCGTTGGTAGCTTGATAGGGATTGCATTGAATCTATAAATTGCTTTGGGTAGTATACTCATTTTCACTATATTGATTCTTCCAATCCATGAACATGGTATATTTCTCCATCTATTAGTGTCCTCTTTGATTTCTTTCACCAGTGTTTTATAGTTTTCTATATATAGGTCTTTAGTTTCTTTAGGTAGATATATTCCTAAGTATTTTATTCTTTCCGTTGCAATGGTGAATGGAATTGTTTCCTTAATTTCTCTTTCAGTTTTCTCATTATTAGTGTATAGGAATGCAAGGGATTTCTGTGTGTTGATTTTATATCCTGAAACTTTACTATAATCATTGATTAGTTCTAGTAATTTTCTGGTGGAGTCTTTAGGGTTTTCTATGTAAAGGATCATGTCATCTGCAAACAGTGAGAGTTTTACTTCTTCTTTTCCAATTTGGATTCCGTTTATTTCTTTTTCTGCTCTGATTGCTGTGGCCAAAACTTCCAAAACTATGTTGAATAGTAATGGTGAAAGTGGGCACCCTTGTCTTGTTCCTGACTTTAGAGGAAATGCTTTCAATTTTTCACCATTGAGGATAATGTTTGCTGTGGGTTTGTCATATATAGCTTTTATTATGTTGAGGTATGTTCCTTCTATTCCTGCTTTCTGGAGAGTTCTTATCATAAATGGATGTTGAATTTTGTCAAAGGCTTTCTCTGCATCTATTGAGATAATCATATGGTTTTTGTTTTTCAATTTGTTAATGTGGTGTATAACATTGATTGATTTGTGGATATTGAAGAATCCTTGCATCCCTGGGATAAAGCCCACTTGGTCATGGTGTATGATCTTTTAATGTGTTGTTGGATTCTGATTGCTAGAATTTTGTTAAGGATTTTTGCATCTATGTTCATCAGTGATATTGGCCTGTAGTTTTCTTTTTTTGTGGGATCTTTGTCAGGTTTTGGTATTAGGGTGATGGTGGCCTCATAGAATGAGTTTGGAAGTTTACCTTCCTCTGCAATTTTCTGGAAGAGTTTGAGCAGGATAGGTGTTAGCTCTTCTCTAAATTTTTGATAGAATTCAACTGTGAAGCCATCTGGACCTGGGCTTTTGTTTGCTGGAAGATTTTTGATTACAGTTTCAATTTCCATGCTTGTGATGGGTCTGTTAAGATTTTCTATTTCTTCCTGGTCCAGTTTTGGGAAGTTGTACTTTTCTAAGAATTTGTCCATTTCTTCCACGTTGTCCATTTTATTGGCATATAATTGTTGTAGTAGTCTCTTATGATCCTTTGTATTTCTGTGTTGTCTGTTGTGATCTCTCCATTTTCATTTCTAATTTTATTGATTTGATTTTTCTCCCTTTGTTTCTTGATGAGTCTGGCTAATGGTTTGTCAATTTTATTTATCTTTTCAAAGAACCAGCTTTTGGCTTTTTAATTTTTGCTATGGTCTCTTTTTTGTTTCTTTTGCATTTATTTCTGCCTAATTTTTAAGATTTCTTTCCTTCTACTAACCCTGGGGTTCTTCATTTCTTCCTTTTCTAGTTGCTTTAGGTGTAGGGTTAGGTTATTTATTTGATTTTTTTCTTGTTTCTTTAGGTATGCCTGTTTTGCTATGAACTTTCCCCTTAGGACTGCTTTTAAAGTGTCCCACAGGTTTTGAGTTGTTGTGTTTTCATTTTCATTAGTTTCTATGCAAATTTTGATTTCTTTTTTGATTTCTTCTGTGATTTGTTGGTTATTCAGCAGGGTGTTGTTCATCCTCCATATGTTGGAATTTTTGATAGCTTTTCTCCTGTAATTGAGATCTAATCTTACTGCATTGTGGTCAGAAAAGATGCTCGGAATGATTTCAATTTTTTTGAATTTACCAAGGCTAGATTTATGGCCCAGGATGTGATCTATCCTGGAGAAGGTTCCATGTGCGCTTGAGAAAAAGGTGAAATTCATTGTTTGGGGATGAAATGTCCTATAGATATCAATTAAGTCTAACTGGTCTATTGTATCGTTTAACGTTTGTGTTTCCTTGTTAATTTTCTGTTTAGTTGATCTATCCATAGGTGTGAGTGGGGTATTAAAGTCTCCCACTATTATTGTGTTATTGTTAATTTCTCCTTTCATACTTGTTAGCATTTGTCTTACATATTGCGGCGCTCCCGTGTTGGGTGCATATATATTTATAATTGTTATATCTTCTTCTTGGATTGATCCTTTGATCATTATGTAGTGACCATCTTTGTCTCCTTTCACAGCCTTTGTTTTAAAGTCTATTTTATCTGATATAAGTATTGCTACTCCTGCTTTCTTTTGGTCCCTATTTGCATGGAAAATCTTTTTCCAGCCCTTCACTTTCAGTCTGTATGTGTCCCCTGTTTTGAGGTGGGTCTCTTGTAGACAACATATGTAGGGGTCTTGTTTTTGTATCCATTCAGCCAGTCTTTGTCTTTTGGTTGGGGCATTCAACCCATTTACGTTTAAGGTAATTACTGATAAATATGATCCCATTGCCATTTACTTTATTATTTTGGGTTTGAGTTTATACACTGTTTTTGTGTTTCCTGTCTACAGAATATCCTTTAGTATTTGTTGGAGAGCTGGTTTGATGGTGCTGAATTCTCTCAGCTTTTGCTTGTCTGCAAAGCTTTTGATTTCTCCTTCATATTTGAATGAGATCCTTGCTGGGTACAATAATCTGGGCTGTAGGTTATTTTCTTTCATCACTTTAAGTATGTCTTGCCATTCCCTCTGGCTGGCTTGAAAGAGTTTCTATTGAAAGATCAGCTGTTATCCTAATGGGAATTCCCTTGTGTTTTATTTTTTGTTTTTTCCCTTGCTGCTTTTAATATTTGTTCTTTGTGTTTGATCTTTGTTAATTTGATTAATATGTGTCTTGGGGTGTTTCGCCTTGGGTTTATCCTGTTTGGGACTCTCTGGGTTTCTTGGACTTGGGTGATTATTTCCTTCCCCATTTTAGGGAAGTTTTCAACTATTATCTCCTCAAGTATTTTCTCATGGTCTTTCTTTTTGTCTTCTTCTTCTGGGACCCCTATGATTCGAATGTTGTAGCATTTAATATTGTCCTGGAGGTCTCTGAGATTGTCCTCATTTCTTTTAATTTGTTTTTCTTTTATCCTCTCTGATTCATTTATTTCTACCATTCTATCTTCTAATTCACTAATCCTATCTTCTGCCTCTGTTATTCTACTATTTGTTGCCTCCAGAGTGTTTTTAATTTCATTTTTATCCTCTCTGATTCATTTATTTCTACCATTCTATCTTCTAATTCACTAATCCTATCTTCTGCCTCTGTTATTCTACTATTTGTTGCCTCCAGAGTGTTTTTAATTTCATTTATTGCATTATTCATTTTATATTGACTCTCTTTTCTTTCTTTTAGGTCCTTGTTAAACCTTTCTTGCATCTTCTCAATCTTTGTCTCCAAGCTATTTATCTGTGATTCCATTTTGATTTCAAGATTTTGGATCAATTTCACTATCATTATTTGGAATTCTTTATCAGGTAGATTCCCTAACTCTTCCTCTTTTGTTTGGTTTGGTGGGCATTTATCCTGTTCCTTCATCTGCTGGGTATTCCTCTGTCTCTTCATCATGTTTAAATTGCTGAGTTTGGGGTGTCCTTTCTGTATTCTGGCAGTTTGTGGAGTTCTCTTTCTTGTGGTGTTTCCTCGCTGTGTGTGGGTTTGTACAGGTGGCTTGTCAAGGTTTCCTGGTTAGGGAAGCTTGTGTCGGTGTTCTGGTGAGTGGAGCTGTATTTCTTCTCTCTGGAGTGCAATGAAATGTCCAGTAATGAGTTATGGGATGTCTATGGTTTTGGGGTGACTTTGGGCTGCCTGTATCTTGGAGCTCAGGGCTGTGTTCCTTGCTGCTGGAGAATTTGCTTGGTATGTCTTGCCCTGAAACTTGTTTCGCCCAGAGAGGTTTACAGGGTTATATGGAGAAGAGAAGAGTGAGGAGGGAGTTAGAGGTGACCCAAATGAGATGACGTGGAATCAATAGAGGAGAGAGTGGGCTATTCGGTAATCTCTTCCTTATGTGCACTCCACAACTGGACCGCTCAGAGTTGTTCACAGAGTTATACAGAGAAGAGAAGAAGGAAGAAGGTGGCAGAGGTGGCCAGGAGGATAAATGGGGGGAATGAAAAGGAGGGAGACAGATCCAGCCAGTAATCAGTTCCTTAAGTGTTCTCCACCGTCTGGAACACACAGAAATTCACAGAGTTGGGTAGAGTAGAGAGGGGTTAGGGAGGAGACACAGGCGACCTAGTGGAGAAAAAGGAGAGTCCAAAGGGCAGTTAAGCCAGTAATCTCGCTCCCTAGTGAAAAATGGGTACTGAAGATTGGGTTCTTAAAGGTATAAAATTGGTAATAAATACATAAAAGCAAAAATTTTAAATCTAGAGTAGAGTTTGGAATTTCAAAAATATGATGTTAAAGAAAAGAAGAAGGAAAAGAAAGAGAGAAAAAACAAACAAAAAAACAAACAAGGTCGCAAAAATTATAAAGAAAATATAGGTACAAAATTGATAACTAATACCAAAAAGCAAAAGTTAAAAATCTAGAGTAGAGTTTGGAATTTCAAAAATACAATGTTAAAAAAAGAAGAAGAAAAAGAAAGAGAGAGAAAAAAACAAAAAAGAACAAACAAGCTCGCATAAATTATATAAAAAAAATACAGGTACAAAATTGATAACAAATACCAAAAAGCATAAATTAAAAATCTAGAATAGAGTTTGGAATTTCAGATATACAATGTTATTTAAAAGAAGAAGAGAAAGAAACAGAGAAAAAAAAAAAAAAAAAAAGGGTCACAGAAATTATATAAAAACAAAAACAAAAACAAAACTATAGGTACAAAATTGATAACAAATACTAAAAAGCTAAAATTAAAAATCTAGAGTATAGTTTGGAATTTCAAAAATACAATGTTAAAGAAAAGAAAGAAAAAGAAAAAAAAGGTCAAAAAATTATTAAAAAAATATATATGAAGTTTGCTTTAAAAAAAAGGGTCTTTTTTTTTTTTTTTGCAAAAGTAATCGTTATAAAAGTGGAAATTAAAGGAATAATAGAGGACTTAATATATATATATATTTTTATAGGCTCACTTGTTCAGTCGCACTGAGGGGAGGTAGGGAGGGATGCTGCAAACAAATAACACTGGCGTGTGCTCGCAGTGCCTCAGCCACACTGGGTCTGCCCCCCGTTCACAGCGCATGTAGCCTCTCTGCCCATGCTGCTCAGGCTCTAGGTTGCTCCGCTGTGAACCATCCGCGGCCGGCCCTGGGCTGCCTGTACTTCCCAGGTCCAAGCCGCTCAGGTTCAGGCACTCGGGTAGTCCTCAGAGGCGCAGACTCTCGGTTGGGCCTACGTTTTGTGCCCTTCCCAGATCTGAGCAGCTCAGGTAATGAGGTGTTTTGCGCGCGCGATTGCTGCGACTTATTGCCTCCCCGCCGCTCGGTTATCTAGTTGTGCACCCGCACACCTTCTCAGGCAGATGTTGACCATCCAGACCCCCAAGAAGTTTTAGTTAGCAAAGAAGCCTGCTTACAGTTTTATAGATAATGTCTCTCTGGGGCTGCGATTGTCCCCTTCCAGCTCTGGCTGCCTATCACCGGAGGGGGATGGTCTGCCGCTGGCTATCTCTGTTCAGTCCTTTGTTCTGTGCGCGGGCCTGGCGGTGTCATAGGTTAGGGCTGGCTTTTTGCGTGGTAGATATCCCACAGTCTGGTTTGCTAGCCCAAATTATTTCGCTCAGATAGTGCTCGGGGTATTCAGGCCAGATTCTTGCGATGCAGCCCGCGCCGCGCCTCCCTGCCCAGCCCCTGCTTGCTAATGGCGTATGCAGGCATCTGCGCTGCTTCTCCGCTGGGGGAGTTACCGTAGGGCTCTCAATGTGCGGGTTTTAATTATTTATTTTTCCTCCCTGTTATGTTGCCCTCTGTGCTTCCAAGGCTCGGCACAGATTCGGCAGTGAGAAGGTTTCCTGGTGTTTGGAAACTTCTCTCTTTTTAAGACTCCCTTCCCGGGACGGAACTCCGTCCCTCCCTCTTTTGTCCCTTTTTTTTGTCTTTTATATTTTTCCCTACCTCCTTTCGAAGACTTGGGTTGCTTTTCTGGGTGCCTGATGTCCTCTGCTGGCATTCAGAAGTTGTTTTGTGGAATTTACTCGGCATTTAAATGTTCTTTTGATGAATTTGTGGGGGAGAAAGTGTTCTCCCCGTCCTACTCCTCCGCCATCTTAGCTCCTCCTCTCTCCTGCTTTCTTGAGAAAAGACTCACACCTGTGTTGTATTTGTTCATCAGTGATCCATCCACTGTGGAGTCCCTACCTCCTGTACTTTGACTTAGTCACTAACATGGGATTCCAGCTGCCTAATTACTGCAGGAAGATGTCAAGACTGAAGAGACAGATGACTGATCAAACAAGGAGAAGCTGGAAGGGAGTTTAGAGAGAAATGAATACAAATTATTGGTAAAATGAAGCTTTTTTTTTTTTTTTTTTCCAATGAAGGATCTCAAAACTCTCCCTATTGCTTGTAAGCTGTATCATGCTTCTGAGAAAAAGCCATGATGAAAGAAAAAATGTGGAAGGTTATTTTTCTGTATGTAGGAGCTCTTAAGTATAATTCTATGTTCTTCATTAGTCTGTGAATGCCTAGATTTACTCATCTTTGTGGGCTCAGGTCAGCAGCACAGCTCCTGGAACTTGGAATCGCTCAGAGTGCACTTTTTAATGAATTGAAAAGGACAAGTTCAGAAAGAAAAGTAAAAAGATGGAAAAAAAAAAAAAAAGGGAAACAGCAGTAATACTAATTTCTGAGTAACAAGTGTTTTAATATATTATAAATTAAGAAAGGAATATTCCCTCTTTGAGCTGTGTGATTATTCAGGTGCTTGTGGTAGCTCTCCAATAGAAGACAAGTTCTTTAATGCAGGCCCTCTGCATTTATGGAGTGTTCACTTGCTTATCCATGGGTGTATGAAAAAGGGCAGCTAATTTGTTCACTGGGCACCTTTTCATCATCTAGGGGCAGAAGTTTCACCTGTGTCTAAGATGGTCACTACAGTTACTGCCAGGTCTTGTGGTCTCATATAAATTGTAACGAGTCAAACTACCTGTCACTGTGGAGTGAATATCACATATGGATGTTGGGACTGGACCTGCAGGTGCCGTGTGCACATGGAGCAGACACCGCATGTGTGCCTGTTGGGGGAGAACGAGGGATATGTTTGTAGATTTAGAGTTTTAGCCCATCCTGACCGCATCATAGAGTAATGCTCTATGACAACATGACTGATTTAATAAATGAATCCTTCTCCTTCTCTTTCAGTGGTGTTGGTCACCCTGAGTATCCATTCTCTGAAGAATATTGACTCTCAACTCTCACCGAGATTCTTCAAGAATTTCTTGCATCACTTTTGTACTTGCTGGAGGTACTTAAATGAAGTGTCTGAACTTTTGAAAGCTTGCCTTTCCTTTTTTAAAAATAAAAAGTTTATGAAACAATAAAGACTTCAAGTAAGACTCTTGTTTCTGATCATTAAAGTAATACCTCCAAATTGTAGAAAATTTGGAAAATAGAAGGGACAAGATAGAAAATAAAGATCAGTTGTGTTTACCCATTTAAAAATACTTACCTTTGGTATATTTACCTTGTGGTTTTCCTAGACAAATATGTGCATTTGTTTACTTACAAAGACAAATCAACTTCAATCGACAGGTTGTATACTTCTTTTGAAACTTAGCATAAGTATCTCGGTAAGCTAAAAGAATCATTTTAAAAAATCAGGTGTTGTATTTTGCTTCCTATAAAGTAGCACATTTTACTCATTTATATAATTTCTTAATTGTCTGCCCATGCTTAGCATTTTGATGAATTCTTACATATTTTGAATTTGTTCATTGGTCATTCAGCAAAACTTTATTGAATATTCTTCAGAAAGACATTGTTTCATCAACAAATGTCAATGAGTGAAATAAATTCTTGAGCTTTTGGTCTCATGGAGAATGAGACTGTGAATGGTATCAGGAGAATTTAGCTGTTAGAAATGGGTATGTGTCTGTTGAGATAGTTCTGCATAACATCTTGCATTTCTGTATGTCTATTAGGCAGAGACATCAACTACCCTTCATCCCACACAACTTTTCATTTCTACAAAAGAGCCTTGAAGATAGAGACAGTGGTTCCTGCATTTCTCTGGAACAGAAAATGCTTATTCCAGGAAGGAAGAGTGTTCATGGAACATTTAAGGGCCAGAAAGTCTGCTCATGTGTGTGAGTTTAGTGAGGTGGGGACACAGGGGCTGAAAACAAGTCAGAGAGCCTATGGGGCAGGGGGTCATTGTCACATAGGCTTTTAAAGGACTTTACTGTGAGGGAAATGGAGAAGGATACTTCCAGAACCACTGCTCCTCGGGCACTCTCTGATAGCTGATGGCCACATTGGCCTGTCCAAATGTCCTGCCTGTCTGAGCTGGCTCTGTACCCTACACTGCCCACTCTGCCCAGCATGGGTGGCCCTCACCCTGGGGGGAGTAAACGGGATCCAGAGGCCCTGAGGGGGCATCTGTGGGCTGGGGGGCACACGGGCTGCCCAGTAAACTGGCCAAGTCCTGAACAATGTCCAGCTGCCTCCTTAGCCTGTTCCAGGGGCATAAGCGGGTGCGTGTCTCAGGAGAGGAGTCAGGTTCCCAGGCCTCCTGTGCGTCCACCTGGGTTCACAATAGCTGTGGGGCTGCGACCTCACGGGGTCGTCCCAGGGCTGCAGTGCCCAGTGTGTGGTGTGCACGGGTCTCTCCAGGGAGGACCTCTGAGTCCCTGTCCCCCCTTCTCATCTGGGGCCCTCTTGTGGGCTCAGTCCTGGTCTGCAGGCTTCTCTTTCTTTCCCACCCAGCTCCATGGGGATGGTTCTTTACAGCCTTGGTGTGGAGGAGTCTTCCTGCTTGTGTTGTGTGTTTTCAAGAGATGGGACCCACTAATGTGCTTCTGGGGGAGCTGAGCTCAGCGTCCTCTTGCCCACCTGGAGCTCCTCCCCAGGACAGTGTGTGATACTCACTATGCTCTAAGTGTGGCCCCTGTGATTGTTCAGGAAGAGTCGGTGCTGATTTCTTTTCTTCCTTTCATGGATCAGGCTTTTCTGGTAGGGCAGTGGTAAAGAATCTGTCTGACAGTGCAGGAGATACGGGTTGCATCCCTGATCCAGGAAGATCCACTGGAAAAGGAAACGGCAGCCCATTCCAGTATTCTTGCCTGGAGAATACCATGGACAGAGAAACCTGTGGGGTCCATGGGGTCACAATAGAGGGGTCTTGACTTAGCGACTAAACAGTAACAAAACAGTTTCATGGCTCATGTTTTTCTCTCTTTTTTCCCTCTCTGTCTCTTTTTTTAGCTTTGTTGTTTCACCTTTCCTTACTGTACGCCTTTTCTCTCTCTCCCTCTGTGTGTTCATGACTGGGTACTTGAACAAGTACAGCACACCCACTGTTTGCATATTTGTACCACATCCAGTTTGTCCTTCACTAGCTGATGTGGTATGTCCCTGTTCTGGGGTCAGCCCAACAGGAATCTAAGGGAAACTCAGGTCATTTCTGAGTCACAACTTACCTGGCCCATGAGTGGCTTTCTGATTCTGGGAAATTTATGATTGTTTTTGAATGCCTTACTATACCCCAAATCCACACCCCAATTCTATCAGGGCTTTACATGGTCTTATGTGTGTCTCTACCCTTAGTCCCTGGCCCTGGCCCCATGCATATCTATTCCCCCTGCAGGTGTAATGAGCCACTCCAGCTGCTCTTCAGTTCAAGCTCAGAGTTAAGTGAAACGGACACCATTTTCCTGGCAAACTCCAAGTAGTGGAGAATATTGCACATAAGGATTTCTGCAATGAGTCTGCTTTGAGGGAGGCAGCGGGGTGCTGCACCGCCACCCTTTACAGATCAAGATGGCCCTGCTCAAGTCAGGGGAGAGGTGAGTGTGAATAAAAACATACAGAAATATCCTTCCAGTCTTTTGGCTCTTCCCTAGTTGTACGTTCACTTTGTTGCTGTAGATGTTTTTTTGACTGGTTCCCAGAACTCCTACGACATTTTCCAGCTGCTTTCTTTTTCCATACTTCCCTTTGCAAGGGAGACTTCACTCCTCCTAGCTCACTATTTTGCTGACATCACTCTATGTGTTAAAATGAATTTTCCTTCACAACATTTGCTTGTACCAGTGCATCATCGTTTCCCTTACTCTTCCTAAATTTGTTGCAATTTCAGTTGTTTATCGGTTTTTCTTTTATGAATAATGTTTAGCATGATAACAAACTGTGTAAAATATGTATTGGTTACATTATAAGAGTACCCTAAAAAGTTGTGTAACTTAGTTCAAGGTATAAACACTCAAGAGTCTGTTTGAACCTGCACATGGTATCCAAAAACTGTTAATAATTGACATCAATAAACACTTTGCCAAAATGCCTGGTTTTGGTATCCTTTTCAGAATTTCACCCTAGTCAGGTCTGTAAGGGCTTCTCAGGTGGCCCAGTGGTAAGAGATTGCCTGCCAATGTAAGTGACTCAAGAAACTTGGCTTTGATCCTTGGATCAGGAAGATACTGTAGTGTAGGGAATGGCAACCCACTCTAGTATTCTAGCTGGGAAATTCCATGAACTCTGGAGCCTGGCAGGGTACAGGCCATGGGGTTGTAAAAGAGTGGGACATGACTTACTGACCATACCTTGACCACCATAGGTGTATAAAGCAAAATAATTTTGCTGCTGGAAAATTTAAAAGGCAAATTTGGTTTGTTTCACATTTCGATTCTCTATTAAGAGATTATATTTTGGAAAATGCTTAATAATCAACACTTCTTAATTGTGTGATTAGTGTGCCTTCCTATACTATGAAATACTTGTTTCAATTGATGTTTCATCAAAAGTGGGCTCCATAATTAGAAAAGTGAAATGACTGGTATGTGGAGGTTTCTGTGTAACATTTGGCCAATAATTGTTTGGCACATTTCATGATTATATAACTGAAGTTATTCTGATTAAAAAATAAACTACCAAAGTAATTGGCTTCATTTCTCTTCTTACTCTATGGGCATTGGTTTAATCCTCTCCTCCTCCAATGTATCTGCTAACATTGGACAGTCAGCTGGGGCGTTAACTTCCTGTTATTTATAGCCTGTGAAGGCAGAAGAAAAGATCAGTCTGCTTATTCAGAGGTGAAACAGGTAATGGATCCCAAAGGCCAGAGAGTGAAGCTTAATGATGGCCACTTCATTCCTGTCCTGGGATTTGGCACCGCTGAAGCTAAAGAGGTGACAGAGGTGGTTTGGGGTTGAGATATAAATAGTAGTGGATGTAACATGAGTGGAAGGGACTTGGGTTGTCAAGCACTGAGCACCTGGCTAGCTCCTCTAGCCACTAACCAGGCTAGAACCATGTCCTGTGAAAAGAGAGAGAGTATCCAGTTTTCACTTTGCATCAGGGTCTGAGGCTGTGCTCACCTGCAGATTACTCTGGGTTTCCCTCCAGTTTCTGTCTCTTTCCCAGCTTGGCACAAGAGGTGAGACTCGGCTGTCAAGATCACTGACTGTCAACTGCTTTGCTTTGAGGGCGATTGCAATGGCCGGTCTCTCTGTGTATTTCATTAGTTACAGAACTCTTACCTCCTTCAAAAATGATGTGACCCAGAGAAGTATTTGAGGTGGAAGTTCCTAAGGATGAGGCGAATAGGAACTAATGGGAGAGAACTGCTTCTCTACTGTGGGGTGCCTTGTAGGTGCCAGGCAAGACACTCCAGTTGTGTTTTGCCTTGTACTTCAGTTGCTCCTTGGAAACTTCTTCTAATGGAAAATATGGTGTCACTTGAGGGGATAAGCTACCATCTTACAGGCCATGTTGTGTAATGCATCCCTTGGGTGTTGTAATGTCTTTTTATTAAAGTGTAGTTTTCAGTGCTTGGACAGAAAAGGGACTAGCAGACAAATCTCTAGACCTGAAGCCAGAAAGTTTGCTGTCCATCTTGTCTTTAGAGAATGTAGTTGTGACAAATTCTGATCCTGAAACTTTGGGTCTCACTTTTATCATTTGGAGAACAGAAGGAAATATTCAGAGGCATTTTGGAAAGAGAAGACAGGACATTTTAGTGCCAAGTAGGGTGCAGGGAGTAAAGTGTGCAGGCTAGTACTAAAGTTTACTGGTCCATTCCTAGTATATCCCTGAATACCCAAGTGTTTAAGAAAGACCAGGACTGAACCCAACAGAGAGCAGTTGCACCAATTATCTACCTCCTTGAAATAGAAAAGATTCTGACACATGAAAAAGAAATAGAATATTATTCAGCATTTTAAACAAAGTTAATACTGCCATTTGAAATTACACAGGTGAACTGGGAGAAGTTTAGCTAGGTGAAGTAAGCCAGAAATAAAAAGACAAATACTACATGATGTCTTTGTGAAAAGTGAAAGTGAAATCGCTCAGTCGTGTCCGACTCTTTGCGACCCAATGGACTGTAGCCTACCAGGCTCCTCTGTCCGTGGGATTTTCCAGGCAAGAACACTGGAGTGGGTTGCCATTTCCTTCTCCAGGAGATCTTCTTGACCCAGGGATCAAACCTGGGTCTCCTTCATTTTAGGCAGACACTTTACTGTCTGAGCCACCAAGGAAGTCTCTTTGTAGGTGGAATCTAAAATAGTGGAACTTATAGAAACAGAGAGTAGAGAAATGAAGACCAAAAGCTGGAGATAAATCTGTGAAAAATGGAAAGATGTTTGTCAACAGTCTAGACCTTCAGTGATACAATGAATAAGTTGGTGACCTGATGCACAGCACCGTGACTATAGTTATAAATAATGGGTGATACCCTGAGATTTTGTAGAGATTAGATCTGAAGTTTTCTTATAAACCCCCTAAAGTAAGGTAAGTGAAATGAGTGATCTGCTAAATAGCTTGATTTTAGTGATCATCAACAATGAACACTTATATGAGAACATCACTTTTTATACCTTGAATAGATACAGTTTATATTTGGTGTATTCCATGTAGCTTTACTGGTAGACAGTGGTCTTAGAAGCTTTCACCTTGCTTCTTGATGCTTTTTGTTATTTAGTTTTTCAGTTACTAAGTCATGTCTGACTCTTTGTGATCCTATGGATTACAACAGTCCAGGCTCCCTGTCTCTCACTATCTTCTGTAGTTAATGTCTTTACCATGTACCTTATACCTTTTTTATTTTGCTTCAAGAATCTTATAGTATAAATCACATTCATTACTACAACTTAATGCTGAGTCCTTTGGGTCCACTGAACCTGGACGTGGTCTTGGGGTCCTCTGATGCCTGTGATCGACCATGGATCATTTGGGATGTAAGGGTTACTGGGTGGGTATTTAAAATCTGACCAGGAATGTTCAGGGAAACTGTCATGGGTTCAGCACCAGACCAGAACTAATCAAAGATATGAAGAAAAGTTGATTCTTTGGAAGATCAAAGCTTGCACTAGCAATCTCTTAATCATGTGGGTATTCAACTTCTACCTTTGTTGCTTATGTAGGTTCCTAAGAGTGAAGCTCTGGAAGTCACCAAATTTGCTATAGAGGTTGGGTTCCGCCATATTGACTGTGCTCATGTGTACCAAAATGAAGAGCACGTTGGCCAGGCCATTCGAAGCAAGATTGCAGATGGCACTGTGAAGAGAGAAGACATATTCTACACTTCAAAGGTGCTGCATGTTGTGTGTTGAATGTGTGTACTAGTGAGTGTGCCCAGGTCACTATTATATAATAGGATCATGTTTGGTGAAGAATTGATTGGTGAACTATGCTTCTTGGTATAGTCTTAAGGTATTAGAAATCCCTGGTGTTCAGTGTTTAAGACTTGGCACATTACTATTATGGGCTCCCATTCCATCATGTGTCAGGGAAGTAATATCCCATAAGCCATGCAGTAAGACCAAAAGAAAATTTCCTAAATTTTTCTTAATAAGATTTCTATTTTTTAATATTTTCAGCTTTGGTGCACTTTCCTTCGACCAGAGTTGGTCAGACCAGCCTTGGAAAAGTCACTGAAAAATCTTCACCTGGACTATGTTGATCTCTATATTATTCATTTTCCACTGGCTATGAAGGTTGGATATATGTGTGATCACATCAATTTTAAATCTTGTGTTAGAATGTGTGTCAACTTACATGGATGGTTGAATTAAGATTTTTCTTAGTAGATTGAAAGGATGATTACACCAGAGTAGAATCCCCCAAATAATCACTTGTGATCATCTTTTTACTGAGCTTCTTTAAATCTGTTACATGCCCCCCCAGACAAAGGAGTTAATAATCCAAGACTCTCTGCCAGAAAAACTTGAGGCAGTAGAAACAGGCAAGTTCTGTACACAGTCTTGATTATGACTCCTGAGTGTCTGGGGATTTCATGAACCAAGAGTTTGGTGCAGCTGTGGTGAACATGGGACTGCCTCATATTGAACATGATTAGTTTATCTTGTCTTTCACCCTTTCAAGGTTAGCAGATTTGGTGCTGTTCCCTCTGGGTGTGTCTAAACTTTGTACCTTTATAAGGAGTTGGGAGATATTGTCTAGTCTTGCTTGACTTTATGATGAGCTTTGTAGACTGCACTTAGTCATTAAGAATGGTTTACTTAGAAATCTTGATTTCTAGTTATAGAAATCAACTCAAGCCATCTAATGCAAAATAACTTAGTGGAGTATGTAGGTGGCAAGTCCCAGACACAGAGAGTTTTGAGGATTCTCAGGACTCCTCAGAAATGTCTCTTTTTTCTATCCCTTATAAGGGGATTACTTTATTTTTACTGAACATTTTCCATTGGTGGAAAATATGACCTTGGGGGCATTTCAAAGCTCAGGGTCATAAGCATTTGAGAGCACATCTGGATCTTTCACATTCCATATCATCCTAATGAGAGCCTTGCTGGTTCACATGCCTGTCCTAGGGCATCTAATGCTAGAAGGGTAAAGGAAATTTGATTATCTAGCCCAGGTCTAGTTTACAAGTTTTATTTTGGAAACTATGGCATGTATTTACTGCCATTCTCAGATCAGAGATATTTCAAAAGAACCAAGTACAGGGAACAGAAAAAATTAACAAGAAGTCACTGGAAGTCCCTTTTAGGACATAGAAAAATTATTGCAACATATAATAAGTGTAAGAGATTAGAATAAGCCTCCCTCAAAAGACATTGCTTACAACTCCATACACAAATCACTTTGCAAATATTAGTATGTAGAAAGTTGTAAACCTACCTCATAGAGGTTTAATTCTTAGTGCCTGGCAGCCTGGCTAAATGTGGAGAAATTATTTTGTCACATCTCTAATATATCTGCCTCTGTTCCAGCCAGGGGAGGAATTATTTCCAAAAGATGAAAATGGAAAACTGATAGGTGATTCGGTGGATCTCTGTCACACGTGGGAGGTGAGTCCAGGGAGGAGAGAAACAGAGGAGGATCCAGGAGAGGGGGAAACTCCTTCATTTCTGCTACCTGTGAGAATGGGCTGTGGACCATCAGACTCGGCAGTTCATGAATCTAAGGGCTGGGATGCTGGGTTTGTGGTGAGGAAACCATTGTTGAAATGTTCATAGAAAAGAACGGAGGAGGAGAATATGGGACAGTGTAGACAGGCATCTCTTTCCTTCCTTGTGATATGTCTTCTCCAGGGTTTTCTAAGGAGGAGTTGGTAATTCTTCTTCGATCATGACCTTCTTCTCCTTTTTCCTTTCTTAAAATCAATGTAAATTCTTGACATGAGACACTTTTTACAGGTTTTTTCCCCAGCATTTATTCTTGGTCTATCACTCATTTCAAACGACTGTTCACCACCTCTCCCTCCCAGGCCCTGGAGAAGTGTAAGGATGCAGGGCTGGCCAAGTCCATCGGGGTATCCAACTTCAACCACAAGCAGCTGGAGAAGATCCTGAACAAGCCGGGGCTCAAGTACAAGCCAGTCTGCAACCAGGTGAGCAGCTCGGCTCCTCTTCCTCCTCTCTTCAGAACCTCCTTCTTGCGCTGGAGCCTGATGTCTGTCTGTCCTCCCCTCCTGTTCATCCAACCTTTGTGGGACAGAGGATTCTAGAGAGTAGAGTTGCTGTCTGGATAGTGTGAATAGAAGCCCAAATCTGATGTAGTCAGATTTGATGTATCTATCTGATGTAGTCTGGATGGAAAAGGTAGGGAGGGCATCCTGCTAAATTGTGGGTAGAACCTAGAACTAGAGGTAGGATGTGTTTTCCTGAGATTAAAGGATGACAAGATTGGACAGGAAAGTGCCCTGGAATGAACTTTGTGTACGAAGGAAGCCATGAAAACATTGAATGGGAAGTAAATTAATAAAGTAACCAATCAGCTGAAATGGGTGGTGAGGGTTTGTGTGGGGTTCTGATGACTGAATCCTTAGTCTTGGTGTCTCAACATTTATGAGTCTCAACAGGGAGCACAGAACAGAAAAATGTGCTGGAGATGATGAAATTCATCCAGGTTAGAGGGTGAAGTTAAAGGTTCAAGGTGATGCTAACAGAAGATAAAACATTTACCAGGGAATATCTACTCAAATATAGAGTACACCTTTTGATTACTCAACTTGGACTGGTTCTCCCATCCATGGTCTGTCATAAAATTAACTGTATAAACACACTTTTCTCTATTGTTCTCTAGATGTTGATATTTCCATTTTACATTTAATGTTGCAACCTTTCCTTTAGGCACTTAAAACTTTTAATCTGCCTCTGTCATATTAATATTACCTTTTCAAATAATCTGACACTCTTCTCTGTTGACATTCTGCAGGTGGAATGTCACCCTTATCTCAACCAGAGCAAACTGTTGGATTTCTGCAAGTCACATGATATTGTTCTTGTAGCCTATGGTGCTCTGGGATCCCAACGAGTAAAAGAATGGTATTGAATCCTACTGAAGACAACTGGGAGTTTCCTTAAAATTCAATTTTTGATGAGCTATTTAAAAATACAGTACCCAGATAACTCTTATAAGCAAAGGGAAGTGAGGGGACAGATGGAATATTTTCTTCTATCTTCCTATCACCCAGCCATTTTTCTACATTGTATTAGCTTGTAGACTCATCATTAACAGATATCTGCATTAAAATCTATATATAATCCCCTAGTTGAAACCAGAAACACAAGCTTATGTCATGATTTATATAGATATTGACTAATAAAACATTTCTAAAAATAGAAATTCCAAGCCTCACTTACCTTATGTCTAAAATTGGTATAATAATATGCAATTCTCAGGTCTATTATGATAGAAAAAACTAAACTTGAACCATTTTTGTATATATCTAAAGAAGAGTGGTGACAGAATAGATTTCTCTGATTTTGAGAGTACTCAGTGTTTATCACTTAGGACTATTCACTTAGGAAAGTGAAAATTTTAAAAAATCCCTGTTTTTTTCCTTCTGTTCTCTGTTCATGGCCTTGATTATAGAAGAAAAACAACCTCTGAGAATTAAAAAAAAAAAATCCACGACTTTAGCACTCCTGGTCTCAGGTCAATAATGCATCCAAATAACCTGCAGAGCTTTGTAAACACAGAATGGGATGTGACACAGTTGAAATGCTGATTTAGTTTGTCTTCAGCTAGCCATGGAATTTTTATGTCTGACAAGATCCCAGGTGATACTGATGATGCTGGTACACTTTGAGAAGCACTGGTATAGAGAGGACCTACTTAATCTGTTTGGGAAAACTACTCACAAACTGCATACTTAGGCTCAGCTCCTCTGGATTTCTGAATTTTCTTCTAGGGTGAACTTGAATCTCCCTGTTCTCTTGGAGGACTCAGTTCTTTGTGCCATTGCCAAAAAGCACAAGCAAACCCCAGCTCTGGTTGTCCTTCGTTACCAGATACAACGTGGGGTTGTTGTTCTGGCCAAGAGTTACAACAAGAAGCGGATCAAAGAGAACATACAGGTGATGAGTGGGGCTCTGGGCCGAGGGCTCCTATGGAATATCCTTCATGAGGGTCATTCTTTGTCTGTCTCTCAAGACTTTCCTTGAGTCAAGATGAATTACCTGTTCTTCCCTATGCATGAATGACTTGTGTGTATTCCTGATGGTTTTCTTTTCCTGCTGTGGCAGCAGGAGAGGTGGCCTCCCTGAAGAGGGTTCAGTTCTGTTCAATTAAGTCACCCAGTCATGTCTGACCCTTTACAGCCTATGGATTTCAGCATGCCAGGCTTCCCTGTCCATTACCATATCCTGGAGCTTGCTGAAACTCATGTCAATTAAGTCGGTGATGCCATCCAACCATCTCATCCTTTGTCATCCTCCTTTCCTCTTGCCTTCCATCTTTCCTTTTGATGATTGTAGGGGAGAAAGTGGTCTCCCCATCCTATTCCTCCACCATCTTAGGACTGCCTCGGCCCTTCTCTTCTATTTAACTATTCAGTCCTTTGTACTGTGTTCTTAAAATTGAAAATAAGTGTTCTTTCTCAGAATGGTACATTCATCTTTAAAGATGTCTTGACTGCTCTTGACTGTTCTTCTATTTAAAATTTAGTATCACTTTACTGATTTCCACAAAAGAATATTGTTTAACTCCTTGGATCATGCTGCACTGAAATACTAGATCACTCTGGAGAAATGTATTTCTTTAGAAAATTGAGCTTTTCTTTTCATGACTGTGATGTTAATTTTTAATAATTTGCTGTTCTTTAACATTTTAAACACTTTTCATAACTTTCTCCACTAAAGTGTCAGTCGCTTCAGTTGTGTGTGACTCCTTGTGACCCCATGGACTGTAGTCTGTCAGGCTCCTCTGTCCATGCAATGCCCCAGGCAAGAATACTGAAGTTGGTTGCCATTTCCTTCTCCAGGGGATTTTCTCAACACAGAGATCTTCTCCACTAAGGCACTGACATATAGGTTTTGTTAGATTTATTCATAGGTAAGAAGTAAGTTTGAAATCAGATTCCTGATAGGCTTTCAAGGGGGAGCCTCCACCCACGCTGCTTCAGCTGAAAGCTGTCACCCTTAGGGCGTGTTGGGAAGACGAAATCAGTCTAATGCTAGCTCAGGTTCAAGTATCGAGTTAGGAGTGTCCACAGCAGTTTGTTTGGAAAAAGATTTTAGTTTGTTTCCTGTCGCAAGTGATTCACTTAGAAAGATAAGGGATTGATACACAGTAATGTTAGTGAGGTGGACAGAGTAGGAGAAGGTGTGGGAAGGAGAGGTGAGAACTCAGCAAGGGTCCCAGGTTGTTCTACTGGAAGCTGAGGACAGACACGGCTTCCCTGTCCCCTCTGTCTCCAGCCAGCTGGAAAGTCCTCCAGTCCCCAGGGGATGCTGGCTCCCTGAGGGAGAGGTTAATGTGATTGTTCCTTCCTTCCAGGTGTTTGACTTTGAACTGACTCCAGAAGACATGAAAGCAATCGATGGCCTCAACAGAAATAAAAGATATTATGAATTTCTTGTGTAAGTGACTGTTTCACAAACACAGTCGTTTTTGTTTTTGTTTTTTGTAGCAGAGAGGTGAGCAGGGGAACTAAGATTTTTAAAAGCTTAAGTCTAGAAAGACAGTCCTTATTTCCAGAGTAGGAGTGAGCCAGGTACTTCCTGCAGACCTCAGCCCAGAGGTTTCCTTCAGGGCTCCATCCTCGATCAACAGAAATTGATTGGGGACCAGGAGAGCCCATCAGTAAAATTCCCACAGTTGACATTGTGGTGAATAAATTCACTACTTTGTGCCCCGAATCCCTGAGCCTAGTGTACCTCCTCTCAGAGCCCAGGGAGCCAGGAAACACAAAGGGCACAGTGCCTGCAGCCCACTATTCTTTCAGGGACCAGTGAACATGTTTAATTGTTAATTCTTTTTACATAAGGAAAAAGAATTAGTTATTATATAAGAATAAAATAAGACAGTTATTATTATTAATAATAACTATATTATTATGAAGCCAGATTTCATAAATGAGTCCATCTCTTTGTCTTCCAGTGGTGTCGGTCACCCTGAGTATCCATTCTCTGAAGAATATTGATCAACTCACTGTGGTTCTTCGATAACTCTTTACTTCTGTGGGGTGGTGAATATTTTCATGCTTGATGAAGAAATTTAAATAAAGTGTCTGAACTTCTGAAACCATGCCTTTCTTTTTAAAAATGAACAGTTTATGAAACAGCATAGACTTTAAAGTAAGAATGCTCTTTCTTTCCTGTCATTGAAATAATACATATATATGACAGAATATTTAGGTAGAAAAGGGAAAGGACAGGAAATAAAGATCAGTCATGTTTACCCATTCGATAATACTTACCTTTTGTGCATTTACCTTGTAATTTTCCTAGGCACATATGTGCATTTTTTTATTTACAAAGACAAATAAACTTCATTCTACAGATTGTATACTTCTTTTGAAACATAGCCTAAGTATCTTGGTAAGCTAAAAATATGATTTAAAAAATCCAGTATTATATTTTGCTTCCTGTATAGCAAGTAGCACATCTTAGTCATTTATGTAATTTCTTATTTGTCTGCCCGTGCTCAGCATTTTGATGAATCCTTACATATTTTGAGTTTATTCAGTGGTCATTCTGAAAAACTTTACTGAACATTCTTTAGAAAGACATTGTCATATCAACAAATGTAAATAAGTGAAATGAGAAATGTCTTGAGTCGTTAGTCTCGTGGAGAATGAGACTGTGAATGAAATCAGGAGAATTTAACTGTTAGAAATGGTTAAGTGTCTGTTGAGATAATTCTGCACAATCTCTCCCATTTCTGTACTTCTGTTAGAGGTATTAATTACACTTCATTATACACAACTTTTCATTTGTACAAAACAGCCTTGAAACACAGAGAAAGTGGCTCCTTGCATTTCTCTGGAACAGGAAACACTTATTCCAGGAAGGAAGAGTTTTCATGGAACACTTAAGGGCCAACAAGTCTGCTGATGTGGGTGGAGTTTAGTGAGGTGGGGAGACAGGAGCTAAAGGCAAGTCAGAGAGCTGGTGGGGCAGGGGGTCCTTGTCATACAGGCTTTTAAAGGACTTTACTGTGAGGGAAATGGAGAAGGATATTTCCAGAACACTGCTCCTCAGGCCCCACTCTGATGGCCACCCTGCCCTATCCAGACATCCTGCTGGTCTAAGCTGGATCTGTACCCCCCAACTGCCCACTCTGCCCAGCATGGACGGCCTTGCCCCAGGGGGAGTGAACTGGATCCAGTGGTGCTAAGGGGGCATTTATGGGCCAGGGGGCGCATGGGCTGCCCAGTGAACTGGCCGAGTCCTGGGCAGCATCTGGCCGCCGCCTCAACCTGTTCCTGGAGCAGGAGTGGGTGCATGTCTCAGGAGAGGAGTCAGGTTTCCAGGCCTCTTGTGGGTCCCCCTGGGTTCACAGCAGCTGTGGGGCTGAGACCACTCAGGGTTGTGCCAGGGCTGCAGTGCCCAGTGTGTGGTGTGCATGGGTCTCTCCAGGGAGGACCTCTGAGCTCCTGTCCTCCCCTCCTCATCTGGGGCCCTCCCAGGGGCTCAGTCCTGATCTGCTGGCTTCTCTTCCCTTCCCACCCAGCTCCATGGGGATGATTCTTTACAGCCTTGGTGTGGAGGGGGCTTCCTGCTGGTGTCGTGTGTTATTAGGAGATGTGACCCTGATGTGCTCCTGGGGGAGCTGAGCTCAGTGTCCTCTTGTCCACGTGGAGCTCCTCTCAGGACAGTTGTGACACTCACTGTGAGCTAAATGTGGCTCCTGTGATTGTTCAGGAAGAGTTGGTGCCGATTTCTTTTTTTTCCTTTCATGGATCAGGCTTCCCAGGTAGGGCAGTGGTAAAGAATTTGCCTGCCAATGCAGTAGATGCGGGTTGGATCTCATCCAGGAAGATCCACTGGAAAAAGAAATGCAGCCAACTCCAGTATTCTTGCCTGCAGAATCCCATGGACAGAAAAGCCTGTGAGGCTACCGTCCATTGGGTTGCAATAGAGGGGTCTGACATAGCGACTAAACAGTAACAAAAACTGTTTCATGGCTCATTTTTTTCTCTCTTTTTTCCTCTCTGTCTTTTTTTTTTTTTTTTTAAAGCTTTCTTGTTTCACCCTTTCTTTGTTGTACGCCTTCTCTCTGTCTCCTTCTGTGTGTTCATGACTGGGTACTTGGAAAAGCACAGCACACCCACTGTTTGCAGATTTGTATCACACCCTGATTGTTCTTCACTAGCTGACGTGGCATGTGCCTGGTCCTCGGGTCAGCTCAACAGAAAACTAAGGGAAACTCAGGTCATTTCTGAGTCAACAACATGCCTGGAGCGTGAGTGGCTTTCTGATTCTGGGAAATTTATGATTGATTTTGAATGCCTTACTATTCCCGAAATCCACACCCCAGTTCTATCAGGGTTTTACATGGTCTTGTGTGTGTCTCCACACTTGGTCCCGGCCCTGGTCCCATATTATATCTAGTCCCCCTGAAGCTTTAATGAGCCACTCCTGCTGCTCTTCTGTTCAAACTCAGAAATAAGTGAAATGGATACCAGTTTCTAGGCAAGGCACAAATAGGGGAGAATATTGCACTCAAGGATTTCTGCAATGAGTCTGCTTTGAGGGAGACAACAGGGTGCTGAGCCACTGCCCTTTATAGATCAAGATGGCTCTGTTCAAGTCAGGGGAGAGGTGAGTGTGAATAAAAACATACGGGAATGTCCTTCCACAGTTCTGGATCTTTCCTAGTTGTGCATTCACGTTGCTGCTGTAGATGGTTTTTTGACTGTTTCCCAGAACTCCTACGACATTTTTCAGCTGCTTTCTCTTTCCAAGAGGTACTTCACTCCTCCTAGCTCACTATTTTGCTGACATCACTCTATGTGATAAAATGAATTTTTCTTCACAACATCCCCTGTACCAGTGCATCATGATTTCCCTTACTCTTCCCAAATTTGTTGCAATTTCAGTTGTTTATAGGTTTTTATTTTAAGAATAATATTTAGCATGAAAACAAACTGTGTAAAATATGTACTGGTAACATTATAAGAGTACTCTAAAAAGTTATGTAGTGTAGTACAAGGTATAAATACTCAAGAGTCTGTTTGAACCTGCACATGGTATCAAAACATTGTTAATGATTAATGCCAATAAACACTTTGCCAAACTGTCTGGTTTTAGTGTCCTTTTCAGAATTTCACCCTAGTCAGGTCTGTAAGGGCTTCTCAGGTGGCCCAGTGGTAAGAATTCACCTGCCAATGTAAGTGACACAAGAGACTTTGGTTTGATCCCTGGATCAGGAAGATACTGTGGTGTAGGAAATGGCAACCCACTCCTGTATTCTAGCTGGGAAATTCAGTGAACTGTGGAGCCTGGCAGGGTACAGTCCATGGGGTTGTAAAAGAGTCAGACATGAGTTACTGACTGTACCTCTACCACCATAGGTGTGTAAAGCAAAATAATTTTGCTGCTGGAAAATTTAAAAGGCAAATTTGGTTTGTTTCACATTTTGATTCTCTACTAAGAGATTACATTTTGGAAAGTGCTTAATAATCAACGGAGAAGGCAATGGCACCCCACTCCAGTACTCTTGCCTGGAAAATCCCATAGACGGAGGAGCCTGGTAGGCTGCAGTCCATGGGGTCGCTAAGAGTTGGACACAACTGAGCAACTTCACTTTCACTTTTCACTTTCATGTATTGGAGAAGGAAATGGCAACCCACTCCAGTGTTCCTGCCTGGAGAATCCCAGGGATGGGGGAGCCTGGTGGGCTGCCGTCTATGGGGTCACTCAGAGTTGGACACGACTGAAGTGACTTAGCAGTAACAGTAATAATCAACACTTTTAAATTGTGTGACTAGTGTGTCTTTCTGTACTATGAAGTAGTTGATTCAACTGATGTTTGATCAAAAGTGGGCTTCATAATTAGAAAAGTGAAATGACTGGTGTGTGGAGGTTTCTGTGTAAAGTTTGGTCAATAATTGTTTGGCACATTTCATCTTTATATAAGTTAAGTTTTTCTTTCTGATAAAAAAAATGTAACTGGCTTCAATTCTCTTCTTACTCAGTGGGCACTGGTTTAATCCTTCTCCTCCTCCAATGTATCTGCTAACATTGGACAGTCAACTGGGGTGTTAACTTCCTGTTATTTGTAACCTGTGAAGGCAGAAGAAAACATCAGTCTGCTTATCAGATTAGAAATGAGCAATGTATCCTAGAGGCCAGAGAGTGAAGCTAAGTGACAGCCACTTCATTCCTTTCCTGGGATTTGGCAGCGCTGAAACTAAAGAGATAACAGAGGTGATTTGGGGTTGAGGTATAAATAGTAGTGGATGTAACATGAGCAGAAGGGACTTGGGTTGTCAAGCATTGAGTTCCTGGGTGACTCTGGGAGGGTCACATGATTCCACTAATCAGGCTAGGACCATGCCCTGTGAAAGGGGAGAGAGCACCCAGTCTTCACTCTGCATCAGGGTCTGAGGCTGTGCTCACCGGCAGATTACCCTGGGTTCCCCTCCAGTTTCGACCTCTTTCCCAGCTTGGCAGAAGTGGTGAGACTCGGCTGTCAAGATCACTGACTGTCAACTGCTTTGCTTTGAGAGCTTTTGCAATGGTCAGGTTTCTCTGTATGTTTTATTCCAGAACTCTTCCTCCTTCCAAAAAAGCATGACCCAGAGAAGTATTTGAGATGGAAAGTCCTAAGGATGAGGTGAATAGGAACTAATTGGAGAGAATTGCTTCTCTACCGTGGGGTACCTGGTAGGTGCCAGGCAAGACACTCCAGCTGTGTTTTGCCTTGTACTTTGGTTGCTGCTTGGGAAACTTCTAATGCAAAATATAGTGTCATTTGAGGGGATAAGCTACCATCTTACAGGCCAGGTTTTGTAATGCATCCCTTGGGTGTTGTAATGTCTTTTTATTAAAGTGTAGTTTTCAGTGCTTGGACAGAAAAGGGACTAGCGGACAAGTTTCTAGACCTGAAGCCAGAAAGTTTGCTGTCTATCTTGTCTTTAGAGAATGTAGTAGTGACAAGGTCTGATCCTGAAACTTTGCATCTCACTTTTTTCATTTGGAAATTAGAAGGAAATATTCAGAGGCATTTTGGAAAGAGAAGACAGGACTTTCTAGTGCAAAGTAGGGTGCAGGGAGTAAAGTGTCCAGGTTAGTACTGAAGCTCACTAGTCCATTCCTCAGTACATTCTCTGAATGCCAGAATGTTTAAGAAAGACCAGGACTGAACCCAACAGAGGGTGGTTACACCAATTATCTAACTCCTTGTAATAGAAAAGATTCTACACATGTAAAATAAATGGAATATTACTCAGCATTTAAACCGTTAGTCCTGCCATTTGAAACCACACAGGTGAACTGAGAGAACTTTAGCTAAGTGAAGTAAGCCAGAAATAAAAAGACAAATAGTACATGATCTCTTTGTGAAAAGTGAAAGTGAAGTCACTCAGTCGTGTCTGACTCACTGGGACCCCATGGACTGTAGCTTACCAGGCTCTTCTGTCCATGGAATTTTCCAGGCAAGGTACATGAGTGTGTTGTCATTTCCTTCTCCAGGAGATCTTCTCGACCCAGGGATCTAACCCGGTTCTCCCACATTGTAAGTAGACGCTTTACCATCTGAAACACCAGGAGTCTCTTTGTAGGTGAAATCTAAAATAGTGTAACTTATAGAAACAAAGAGTAGAGAAATGAAGACCAGAAGCTGGAGATAAATCTGCGACAAATGGAAAAATATTGGTCAACAGTCTAGAACTTGAGTGATAAGATGAATAAGTTGGTAACCTGATGGACAACACCATGACAATAATTAAAAATAATGGGTGATACCCTGAGATTTTGTAGAGAGTAGATGTGAAGTCTTCTTACAAACCCCCTAAAGTAAGGTAAGTGAAATGAGGGATCTGCTAAATAGCTTGATTTTGGTGATCATAAACAATGGATCCTTATATGAGAACATCACTTTGTACACCTTGAATAGATACAGTTTATATTTGGTGTATTCCATTTGGTGCTTCAGTGGTAGACAGTGGTCTTAGAAGCTTTCACCATGTTTCTTGATGCTTTTTGTTATTGTTGCTTTTCAGTCACTAAGTCATGTCCAACTCTTTGTGATCCTATGGATTGCAACAGACCTTACTCCCTGTCTCTATCTCCTGTAATTTAATGTCTTTACCATGTACCTTATACCTTTGTTGATTTTGCTTCAACTATCTTATAGTATAAATCATATTCATGACCACAACTTTATGCTGAGTTCTTTGGATCCACTGAACCTGGAGGTTGGCTTAGGGTCCTCTGATGCCAGTGATCAATCATGGATCATTAGGGATGTAAGGGTTACTGGGTGTGTATATAAAAATAAATAAATAAAAAATAAAATCTGACCAGGAACATTCAGGTAAACTGTCCAGGTTCAGCACCACACATACATATCTAATCAAAGACATGGAGAAACATTGATTTGGAAGATCAAAGCTTGTGCTAGCAATCTCTTAATCATGTGGATATTCAACTTCTACCTTTGTTGCTTATGTATGTTCCTAAGAGTGAAGCTCTTGTAGTCACCAAATTCACTATATTGACTATGCTCATGTGTACAAAAATGAAGAGCACATTGGCCAGGCCATTCGAAGCAAGATTGCAGATGGCACTGTGAAGAGAGATGATATATTCTACACTTCAAATGTGTTGTGTGTTGTGTGTGTGAACATGTGTGCTAGTGAATGTGCCCAGGGGACTGTTTTATATATAGGATCATTTGTTTGGTGAGCAGTTGATTTGTGAACTATGCTTCTTGGTATATTCTTAAGGTATTAGAAATCCTTGGTGTTCAGTGTTTAAGAATTGGCACATTACCATCATTGGTCAAGGAAGTAATATCAGAAGCCAAATGGTAAGACCAAATGAAAATTTACTAAGAATGTTTTATAAAATTTCCATTCTTTACTATTTGCAGCTTTGGTGTACTTTGCTTCAATCAGAGTTGGTCAGACCAGCCTTGGAAAAGTCACTGAAAACTCCTCAACTGGACTATGTCGATCTCTATATTATTCATTATCCACTGGCTGCAAAGGTTGGAAATTTGTGTGATCAGATCAATGTTATATCTTGTGTTAGAATGTGTGTCAGGAGGGGGCGGTCCTAAGATGGCAGATGAATAGGAAGGGGAGACCACTTTCTCCCCCACAAGTTCATTGAAAGAACATTTGAACGTTGAGCAAACTCCACAGAACAACTTCTGAACGCTGGCAGAGGACATCAGGCACCCAGAAAAGCCTCCCGTTGTCTTCGAAAGGAGGTAGGACAAAAAATAAAAGATAAAAAGAGAGACAAAAGAGTTAGGGATGGAGATCCATCCCAGGAAGGGAGTTTTAATAGAGGAGAAGTTTCCAAACACCAGGAAACCCTCTCACCAGCAGGTCTGGGGGAAGTTTTCGAATCTTGGAGGGCAACATAACCAGGAAGAAAAATAAATAAATAAAACCCACAGATTACATGCCTAAAGGCAACTCTGAGCAGAGAAGTACCCCAAACGCTCACATCCACCACCAGCAAGCAGGGGTGGGGTGGGGTGGGTGGGGTAGGGGTGGGGGGGTGTGAACGGAGAGGAGCAGGTGGCATTGCTTAGGGTAAGGACTGGGCCTGAATGCCTTGAGGGCAATCTGAGAGAGCTAACATGAGATAGCAACCTAAAGTGTGGGATAGCCAGAGAGAGAGAGAGAGAAAGAGGAAGAGAGAACTATCCTACAAAAAGCCCTAACCTAAGGCACTGCCAGGCTGCTCACAGAACAAAGGACTGAGCCAATATCAGAGAAGAGCTAGTCGGCTGTGGACTGACCCATCCCCCGCCAGAGGCAGGGGCCAGGCGGGCACCTGCCAGAGCCGGAAAGGGGCAAACTCGGCCCCAGAGAGGGCATCCCCTACCAAAATGGGAACAGGCTTCCAGTTTTTAGCCGAAGACTTCCTGAGATTCTGGACGGTTAACATCCACTGGGAGGGTTGCAGCCAGAGATCAGTTCCCCAGAAGAGACACAGGGCACATGGGAGATGGGTGCAGCTGGAAACCGGAGCAGCTAGGACCAGGGAGGTGATAAGATGCACTGCACCTAAGGAGAGTGTGCTCCCCACGCACCTGGTCACCTGAGCTGCTCAGACACGGAAACGGGACAAAACGCAGGCCCAACTGAGTCTGCGCTTTTGTGAGTACCCGAGAATCTGAACTGGAGTGGCTTAGACCTGGGAATTGCATGCAACCCAGGGCCCACTCCCTGCAGAGCAACCTGAAGCCTGAGCAGTGTAGTCTGGGAAACCACACACACAATGAGCTGGGACAAAGCCAGTGTGGCCGAGACACTGCAAGCACTCCCCACAAATGCCAGTGGTATTTGTTTGCAGTGCTCCCCTCTCCCCACAGCACGAATGAACAAGTGAGCCTAAACGAGAAACCACCTTTGCCCCCTTGTGTCAGGGCAGAAAGTAGACACTGAAGACACCTGCAGAACAGGAGAAGCCAAATAAACAGAGAACTGCTTTGGAAGTGACAGGTGCAACAGATTAAAATCCTGTAGTTTAACACCTATTACATTAGAAGGGGCCTATAGATCTTGAAAAGTATAAGCTGGAACAAGGAACTATCTGAAACTGAACTGACCCCACACTGCCCACAACAGCACCAGAGAAATTCCTAGATATATTTTTACTATTATCATTTTTTTAATTTTTAAAATTATTTTTTTTTTTTTTTTAACTCCTCTATTACTCCTTTAATTTTCATTTTTAGAACCTACTATTCCTTGCAAAAAAACCTATTTTTTTTTTTTTTTTTTTTTTACAGCTGCGTCACGCCGGCCCGCAGTCTGCTCTCGCTCGGGCCTAAGGCGGCTGGCGCCTAGAGGAGGCAAAAAGACCCTATTTTTAAAGCAAACTTCATATATATTTCTTATACTTTTTGTTATTTTGTTTGTTTATTTTGAATATTGTATTTTTGAGAGTCTAACCTCTACTCTAGATTTTTAATCTTTGCTTTACAGTATTTGTTATCAATTTTGTACATTTAAGAGTCCAATCTTAAGTACCCATTTTTACTTAGGAGTGTGATTACTGGCTTGATTACTCTCTCCTCCTTTGACTCTCCTTTTTCTCCCTCAGGTGACTTCTATCTCCTCCCTCCCCCTTCTCTTCTCAAGCCAACTCTGTGAATCTCTGTGGGTGTTCCAGGCTGTAGAGAACACTTAAGGAACTGAGCACTGCCTAGATCTATCTCTCTCCTTTTGATTCCCCCTTTTCTCCTCCTGCTCACCTCTATTTCTTTCCTCCCTCATCTCTTCTCTATGTAACTCCATGAACCTCTCTGAGGGTTCCAGACTATGGAGAGCACATAGGGAATTGTTTACTGGCTAGATTGCTCTCGCCCCTTTTGATTCCCCCTCTTCTCCTCCTGGTCACCTCTATCTCCCTCCTTCCTCTTTTCTTCTCCATGTAACTCTGTGAACCTCTGGGTGTCCCTCACTGTGGAGAATCTTTTCACCATTAACCTAGAAGCTTTATTATAAGTGCTGTTTGGATGGAGAAGTCTTGGGGCTACTGTAAGAATAAGACTGAAAACCAGAGGCAGGAGTCTTAAGCTCAAATCCGGAGAACACCAGAGAACTCCTGACTTCAGAGAACATTAAATGATAAGAACTCATCCAAAAGCCTCCATACCTACACTGAAACCAAGCACCACCCAAGAGCCAATAAGTTCCAGAACAAGACATACCATGTAAATTCTCCAGCAATGCAGGAATATAGCCCTGATATACAATATACAGGCTGCCCAGAGTCACACCAAACCCATAGACACCTCAAAACTCACTACTGGGCACTGCATTGCACTCCAGAGAGAAGAAATCCAGCTCTACCCACCAGCACACCAACACAAGCTTCCCTAACCAGGAAACATTGACAAGCCACTCGTCCAAGCCCACCAACAGGGAGGAACCACCACAATAAAGAGAAACCACAAACTGCCAGAATACAGAAAGGCCACCCCAAACACAGCAATCTAAACAAGATGAAAAGGCAGAGAAATAATCAGCAGGTAAAGGAACATGATAAATGCCCACCAAACCAAACAAAAGAGGAGGAGATAGGGAGTCTACCTGAAAAAGACTTTAATGATAATAAAAATGATCCAAAATCTTGAAAACAAAAAGGAGTTACAGATAAATAGCCTGGAGACAAGGATTGATAAGATACAAGAAATGTTTAACAAGGACCCAGAAGAAATAAAAAAGAGTCAATTAATAAAAAAAATAATGCAATAAATGAGATCAAAACCACTCTGGAGGGAACCAACAGTAGAATAATGGAGGCAGAAGATAGGATAAGTGAGGTAGAGGATAGAATGGTAGAAATAAATGAAGAAGACAGGAAAAAAGAAAAAAGAAATAAAAGAAATGAGGACAACCTCAGAGACCTCTGGGACAATATGAAATGCCCCAACATTCAAATCATAGGAGTCCCAGAAGAAGAAAACAAAAAGAAAGGCCATGAGAAAATACTCGAGGAGATAATAGTCAAAAACTTCCCTAAAATGGGGAAGGAAATAGTCACACAAGTCCAAGAAACCCAGAGAGTCCCAAACATGATAAACCCAAGGTGAAACACCCCAAGACACATATTAATCAAGTTAACAAAGATCAAACACAAAGAACAAATATTAAAACAGCAAGGGAAAAACAACAATTAACACATAAGGGGATTCTCATAAGGATAACAGCTGATCTTTCAGTAGAAACTCTTCAGGCCAGAAGGGAATGGCAGGACATACTTAAAGTGATGAGAGAGAAAAACCTACAACCCAGGTTACTGTACCCAGCAAGGATCTCATTCAGATATGAAGGAGAAATCAAAAACTTTACAGACAAGCAAAGGCTGAGAGAATTCAGCACCACCAAACCAGCTCTTCAACAAATGCCAAAGGATCTTCTCTAGACAGGAAAAACAGGAAGCATGTATAAACTCAAACCCAAAACACCAAAGTAAATGGCAACAGGCCCATACTTATCAATAATTACCTTAAAAGTAAATGAGTTGAATGCCCCAACCAACAAAGACTGGCTGAATGGATATAAAAACAAGACCCCTATATATGCTGTCTACAAAACACCTACCTCAAAACAAGGGACACATACAGACTGAAAGTGAAGGGCTGGAAAAATACATTTCATGCAAATGGAGATCAAAAAAAAAAAAAAAGGAGGAGTAGCAATACTCATATCAGATAAAATAAACTTTAAATAAAGGCTGTGAAAAAAGACAAAGAAGGACACTATATAATGATTAAAGGATCAATCCAAAAAGAAGATATAACAATTATAAATATATATGCACCCAACATAGGAGCACCACAATATGTAAGGCAAATGCAAACAAGTATGAAAGGGGAAATTAACAATAACACAATAATAGTGGGGGACTTTAATACCCCACTCACACCTATGGATAGATCAACTAAACAGAAAATTAACAAGGAAACACAAACTTTAAATGACACAATGGACCAGCTAGACCTAATTGATATCTATAGGACATTTCACCCCAAAACAATGAATTTCACCTTTTTCTCAAGTGCACACGGAACCTTCCTCAGGATAGGTCACATCCTGGGCCGTAAATCTAGCCTTGGTAAATTCAAAAATATTGAAATTATTCCAAGCATCTTTTCTGACCACAATGCAGTAAGGTTAGATATCAATTACAGTATAAAAAAACTATTAAAAATTCCAACATATGGAGGCTAAACAACACGCTTCTGAATAACCAACAAATCACAGAAGAAATCAAAAAAGAAATAAAAATATGTATAGAAATGAATGAAAATGAAAACACAACAACCCAAAACCTATGGGACACTGTAAAAGCAGTGCTAAGGGAAAGGTTCATAGCAATAACGGCTTACCTCAGGAAACAAGAAAAAAGTCAAATAAATAATCTAACTCTACAGTTAAAGCAACTAGAAAAGGAAGAAATGAAGAACCTCAGGGTTAGTAGAAGGAAAGAAGTCTTAAAAATTAGGGCAGACATGCAAAAGAAACAATAGAGACCGTAGCAAAAATCAACAAAGCTAAAAGTTAGTTCTTTGAGATGATAAATAAAATTGACAAACAATTAGCCAGACTCATCAAGACACAAAGGGAGAAGAATCAAATCAACAAAATTAGAGACGAAAATGGAGAAATCAAAAAAGATAGCACAGAAATACAAAGGATCATAAGAGACTACTATCAGCAACTATATGCCAATAAAATGGAAAATTTAGAAGAAATGGAAAAATTCTTAGAAAAGCACAACTTTCCAAAACTGAACCAGAAAGAAATAGAAAATCTTAATAGACCCATCACAAGCATGGAAATTGAAACTGTAATAAGAAGTCTTCCAGCAAACAAAAGCCCAGGACCAGACGGCTTCACAGCTGAATTCTACCAAAAATTTAGAGAAGAGCTAACACCTATCCTACTCAAACTCTTCCAGAAAATTGAAGAGGAAGGGTCAGCTTCCAAACACTTTCTATGAGGCCACCATCACCATAATACCAAAACCAGGCAAAGATGCCATAAAAAAAGAAAACTATAGGCCAATATCACTGAGGAACATAGATGCAAAAATCCTTAACAAAATTCTAGTAAACAGAATACAACAATATATTAAAAAGATCGTACATCATGACAAAGTGGGCTTTTTCCCAGGGATGCGAGGATTCTTCAATATCCTCAAATCAATCAATGTAATACACCACATTAACAAACTGAAAGATATAAACCATATGATTTTCTCAATAGATGTAGAGAAAGCCTTTGACACAATTCAACATCCATTTATGATAAAAAAAAAAAAAACCTCCAGAAAGCAAGAATAGAAGGAACATACCTCAACATAATAAAAGCTATATATGACAAACCCACAGGAAAGATTATCCTCAATGGTGAAAAATTGAAGCATTTCCCCTAAAGTCAGGAACAAGACAAGGGTGCCCACTTTCACCATTACTATTCAACATAGTTTTGGAAGTTTTGGCCACAGCAATCAGAGAGAAAAAGAAATAAAAGGAATCCAGATTGGAAAAGAAGTAAAACTCTCACTGTTTGCAGATGACTTGATCCTCTACATAGAAAACCCTAAAGACCCCACCAGAAAATTACTAGAGCTTATCAATGAATATAGTAAAGTTGCAGGATATAAAATCAACACACAGGAATCCCTTGCATTCCTTTACACTAGCAATGAGAAAACAGAAAGAAAAATTAAGGAAACAATTCCATTTACCATTGTAATGAAAAGAATAAAATACTTAGGAATATATCTACCTAAAGAAACAAAAGACCTATATATAGAAAACTATAAAACACTGATGAAAGAAATCAAAGAGGACACTAACAGATGGAGAAATATACCATGTTCATGGATCAGAAGAATTAATATAGTGAAAATGAGTGTACTACCCAAAGCAATCTATAGATTCAGTGCAATCCCTATCAAGCTACCAAAGGTATTTTTCACAGAACTAGAACAAATAATTTCACAATTTGTATGGAAATACAAAAAACCTCGAATAGCCAAAGAAATCTTGAGATAGAAGAATGGAACTGGAGGAATCAACCTGCCTGACTTCAGGCTCTACTACAAAGCCACAGTCATCAAGACAGTATGGTACTGGCACAAAGACAGAAATATAGATCAATGGAACTAAATAGAAAGCCCAGAGATAAATACACACACATATGGACACCTTATCTTTCACAAAGGAGGCAAGAATATACGATGGAGAAAAGACAAATCTCTTTAACAAGTGGTGCTGGGAAAACTGGTCAACTACTTGTAAAAGAATGAAACTAGACACTTTCTAACACCATACACAAAAATAAACTCAAAATGGATTAAAGATCTAAATGTAAGGCCAGAAACTATAAAACTCCTAGAGGAGAACATAGGCAAAACACTCTCTGACATAAATCACAGCAGGATCCTCTATGACCCACCTCCCAGAAAATTGGAAATAAGAGCAAAAATAAACAAATGGGATCTAATTAAAATTAAAAGCTTCTGCACAACAAAAGAAACTATAAGCAAGGTGAAAAGACAGCCTTCAGAATGGGAGAAAATAATAGCAAATGAAGCAACTGACAAACAACTAATCTCAAAAATATATAAGCAACTCCTGCAGCTCAATTCCAGAAAAATAAACGACCCAATCAAAACATGGGCCAAAGAACTAAATAGACATTTCTCCAAAGAAGACATACAGATGGCTAACAAACACATGAAAAGATGCTCAACATCACTCATTATCAGAGAAATGCAAATCAAACCACAATGAGGTACCATTTCACACCAGTCAAAATGGCTGTGATCCAAAAGTCTACAAGCAATAAATGCTGGAGAGGATGTGGAAAAAAGGGAACCCTCTTATATTGTTGGTGGGAATGCAAACTAGTACAGCCACTATGGACAACAGTGTGGAGATTCCTTAAAAAACTGGAAATAGAACTGCCATATGACCCAGCAATCCCACTACTGGGCATACACACTGAGGAAACCAGAATTGAAAGAGACATGTGTACTCCAATGTTCATTACAGCACTGTTTATAATAGCCAGGACATGGAAGCAACCTAGATGTCCATCAGCAGATGAATGGACAAGAAAGCTGTGGTACATATACACAATGGAATATTACTCAGCCATTAAAAAGAATACATTTGAATCAGTTTTAATGAGGTGGATGAAATTGGAGCCGATAATACAGAGTGAAGTAAGCCAGAAATAAAAACACCAATACAGTATACTAACACATATATATGGAATTTAGAAAGATGGTAACGACAGTCCTGTATGGGAGACAGCAAAAGAGACACAGATGTATAGAACAGTCTTTTGGACTCTGTAGGAGAGGGAGGGGGGGGAATGATTTGGGAGAATGGCATCGAAACATGTGTAATATCATGTAAGAAGTGAATTGCCAGTCCAGGTTCGATGCAGGATAAAGGAAGCTTGGTGCTGGTGCACTGGGATGACCCAGAGGGATGGTATGGGGAAGGAGGTGGGAGGGGGGTTCAGGATTGGGAACACGTGTACACCCGTGGCAGATTCATGTTGATGTATGGCAAAATCAATACAATATTGTAAAGTAATTAGCCTCTAATAAAATAAATAAATTTAAATTAAAAAAAAAAAAAACACCAATGGAAATAGAACTGCCATATGACCCAGCAATCCCACTGCTGGGCATACACACCAAGAAAACCAGAGTTGAAAGAGACACATATATCCCAATGTTCACCGCAGCACTGTTTATAATAGCCAGGACATGGAAGCAACCTGGACGTCCATGAGCAGACGAATGGATAAGAAAGCTGTGGTACATATACACAATGGAGTATTACTCAGGCATTAAAAAGAATACATTTTAATCAGTTCTAATGAGGTGGATGAAACTGGAGCCTATTATACAGAGTGAAGTAAGCCAGAGAGTAAAACATCAATACAGTATACTAACACATATATATGGAATTTAGAAAGATGGTAACAATGACCCTGTATGGGAGACAGCAAAAGAGACACAGATGTATAGAACTGTCTTCTGGACTCTATGGGAGAATGCAAGGGTGGGATGATCTGGGAGAATAGCCTTGAAACATATATATTATCATATATGAAACAGATTGCCAGTCCAGGCTTGATGCATGAGACAGGGTGCTCAGGGCTGGTGCACTGGGGTGATCCAGAGGGATGGGATGGGGGCTCAGGAGGGGGAACACATGTAAACCCATGGATGATTCATATCAGTGTATGGCAAAACCCCCTACAATATTATAAAGTAATTAGTCTCCAACTAAAATAAATAAATTAAAAAAAAAGGAGATGCATCAACTTGCATGGATGGTTGAATTAAGGTTTTTCTTAGTAGATTGAAGGGATGATTACACTAGAGTAGAATCCCCCACATAATCATTTGTGGTCATCTATTTACCGAGTTTCTTTGAATCTGTTACATGCATCCCAGACAAAGGAGTTAATAATCTAGAGTCTCTGCCTGAAAATCTTGAGGAAGTAGAAATAGGTGGGTTCTGCACACAGTCCTGGTTATGACTCCTAAGTGTCTGGGGATTTCATGAACCAAGAGTTTGGTGAAGCCGTGGTGAGCATGACACTGCCCTACATTGAACATGATGACTTCATCTTGTCTTTCATCCTTTTAACTTGAGCAGATTTGGTTGTGCTCCCTCTTGGGTGAGTCTAAACCTTGTACCTTTATAGGGAATTGGGAGACATTGTCTACAGTCCTGCCCTACTTTACGATGAGATGTTTAGACTGCACTTAGTCATTAAGAATGTTTTGCTTAAAACTCAAATGGGGCACTGTATCAACATAGAGGGGTAGGATTTGGAGGGAGATGGGAAGAAGCTTGAAAAGGGAGGAGATATATGTTTACCTATGGCTGATTCATGTTGAGGTTTGACAGAAAACAACAAAATTCTGTAAAACACTGATCCTTCAATTTAAAAAAAAAGAATTTAAAAAAAGGAAAGGTTTACTTTGCACTCTTGATTTCAAGTTACAGAAATCAACTCAAGCCATCTGATGCAAAATAGCTTAGTGGACTATGTAGTTGCAAATCTCAGACACAGAGAGATTTGAGGATTTGCAGGACTCTTCATAAATGTCTCCTTTTTCTATCCCTTATCATTACATTACTATATTTTCACTGAACATTTCCATTGGTGGCAAATGTGATTTTGGAGGCATTCCAAGGCTCATGGTCATGAATATTTGAGAGCATGTCTGGATCTTCCACATTCCATATCAGCCTAACAAGAGCCTTGTTGGTTCACATGCCTGCTGTAGGGCATCTGATGCTTGAAGAGAAAAGGAAACCTGATTATCTAGCCCAGGTGTCATTCGCAATTTTTATTCTGGAAATTATGGCATGGAACTTACTGCCATTCTCAGACCAGAGACATTTCAAGAGAGGCAAGTACAGGAAACAGACAAAATTCACAGAAGTCACTGGAAGTCCCTTTAAGAACATAGAAAAATTGTATTTTTTGTAACATATAATAAGTATAAGAGAATAGAATAAGCCTCCTTCCTGTAGACATTGCTTACAACTCCATACACAAATCACATTGCAAATATTAGTATGTAGAAATTTGTAAACCTACCTCATGGAGATTTAATTCCTGGTGCCTTGCAGCCTGGCTAAAGAGAAATTATTTTGTCACATCTCTAATATGCCTGCTTCTGTTCCATCCAGGGGAGGAATTATTTCCAAAAGATGGAAAGTGAAAATTGATATTTGATTCGTTGGATCTCTGTCACACGTGGGAGGTGAGTCCAGGGAGGAGAGAACCAGTGGAGGAGCCAGGAGAGGGAAAACCTCCTTCATTTCTTCCACCTGTGAGAATGGGCTGTGGCCCATCAGACTCAGCAGTTCATGAACCTAAGGGCTGGGATGCTCGGGTTGAGGGGAGGAAACCATTGCTGAAATGTTCACATAGAGGAATGAAATGGAGAATTTTGGACAATGAAGACAAGGCATTTCTTTCCTTCCATGTGATATGTCTTCTTTGTTTTTTTTTTTTTAAGGCAGAAATAGTAATTGTTCAACTGATGTGATGACTTTCTTCCCTTTTTCCTCTTGATACTCAATGCTAATTCTTGATGGTGACCATGTTTGTTGATTTTTTCAACATTTATTCTTGTTCTTGCCCATTCCAAGTGACCGCTCACCACCCCTCCCTCCCAGGCCCTGGAGAAATGTAAGGACACAGGGCTGACCAAGTCCATTGGGGTGTCCAACTTCAACCACAAGCAGCTGGAGAAGATTATGAACAAGCTGGGGCTCAAGTACAAGCCCGTCTGCAACCAGGTGAGCAGCTTGACTCCTCTCCCTCCTGCTCTTCAGAACCTCCTTCTTACACTGGAGCCAGATGTCTGTCTGTCCTTCTCTCCTGTTCATCTGACCTTTGTGGGACAGAGGACTCTAGAGAGCAGGGTCTCTGTCTGGGTGGTGTGAATAGAATCCAAAGTAGTATCTCTATGTAATCTGGATGGAAAAGGTGGGGAGGGCATCCTTCTGAATTTTGGATAGAATCTAGAGCTAGAGGTAGGAGGTGTTTCCCTGAGATTAAAGGATGACAAGAATGGATGGGAGAGTGCCCTGGAATGAACTGTGTATAGGAAGGAAGCCTTGAAAACATTGAATGGGAAGTAAATTAATAAAGTAACCAATCAGCTGAGATGAGTGTTAAGTGTTTTTGTGGGGTTCTGATGACTGAATCCTTAGTCTTGGTGTCTTAGCCTTTATGAGTCTCAACAGAGAGCACAGAACAGAAAATGTGCTGGAGATGATTAAAGTCATCCAGGTTAGAGGGTGAAGTTAAAGGCTAGAGGTGATGTTAACAGAAGAGAAAACATTTACCCAAGAATATCTACTCAAATATAGAGTACACCTTTTTATTACTCAACCTGGACTGGTTCTCCCATCCATGGTCTGTCATAAAATTAACTGTATAAACACACTTTTCTCTACTTCTCTCTAGATGTTTATATTTCCATTTTACATTTAAAGTAGCAATCTTTCCTTTAGGCACTTAAAACTTTTAATCTGCCTCTGTCATGTTAATACTACCTTTTCAAATAATCTGACACTCTTCTCTGTTGACATTTTACAGGTGGAATGTCATCCTTATCTCAATCATAGCAAATTGTTGGATTTCTGCAAGTCACATGATATTGTTCTTTTAGCCCATGGTGTGCTGGGATCACAAGGAGTAAAAGAATGATATTGAATCCTATTGAAGACAAGTGGGAGTTTCCCTAAAATTCAATTTTTGATGAGATATTTTAAAATACAGTACTCAGATAGCTCTTATAAGCAAAGGGGAGATAGGGGATGGATGGAATATTTTCTTTTCTTTTAATTTCCCATCGCCCAGCCATTTTTTTGTACATTGTAGTAGCTGCGATTCATGGGGTCACAAAGAGTTGGACGTGATTGAGCAACTGAACTGAACTGAACAGCTTGTAAACTCATCATTAAATGTCTGCAATAAAATCTATATATAATCCCCTAGTTGGAACCAGAGACAGAAGCTTATGTCATGATTTATGTAGTTATTAACTAATAAAACATTTCTAAAGATAGAAATTCCAAGCCTCAGTTACCTTATGTGTAAAATTGGGATAATAATATGCAATTGTGAGGTCTATTATGATAGAAAAAAACAAACTTGAACCACTTCTATAAATATCTAAAGAAAAATAATGAAGAAATAAATGTCTCTGATTTTGAGACTACTTACTTTTTATTAATGCCTTAGGAAAGTGAACAGAGAAGGCAATGGCACCCCACTCCAGTACTCTTGCCTGGAAAATCCCATGGACAGAGGAGCCTGGTAGGCTGCAGTCCATGGGGTCACTAAGAGTCGGACACAACTGAACGACTTCACTTTCATTTTTCACTTTCATGCATTGGAGAAGGAAATGACAACCCACTCCAGTGTTCTTGCCTAAAGAATCCCAGGGATGGGGGAGTTTGGTGGGCTGCCATCTATGGAGTCGCACAGAGTCAGACATGACTGAAGCAACTTACCAGCAGCAGCAGCAGGAAAGTGAAATTTAAAAAATTCCTGGTCTTTCCCTTCTGTTTCTCTGTTCATGCCCTTGATTATAGAAGAAAAACAACCTCTGAGAATTAAAGAAAAAACCCACAACTTTAGCAATCCTGGTCTCAGATCAATAATGCATCCAAATACCTGCAGAGTTTTGTAAACACAGAATGGGAGGTGACACAGTTGAGATGCTGATTCAGTTTGTCTTCAGCTAAGCCATGAAATTTGTATTTCTAACAAAATCCCAGGTGATACTGATGATGCTGGTCCATGGACCACATTTTGTGAAGCACTGGTGTAGAGGACACCTACTTAATCTGTCTGGGAAAACTCCTCACAGACTGAATACTTAGTCTCAGCTCCTCTGGGTTTCTGAATTTCTTTCCAAGGTGAATGTGAACCACCCCATTCTCTTGGAGGATCCGGTTCTTTGTGCCATTGCCAAAAAGCACAAGTGAACTCCAGCTTTGGTTGTCCTTCACTATCAGATACAATGTGGGGTTGTGGTTCTGGCCAAGAGTTACAACAAAAAGCGATTCAAAGAGAACATACATGTGATGAGTTGGGCTATGGGTAGAGGGCTCCTAAGGAATATCCTTCATTCCAAAGGGTCATTCTTTGTCTCTCAAGACTTTCCTTGAGTCAAGATGATTTACTGGTTCTTCCTGTGCATTAATGCCTTGTATGTATTCCTGATGATTTTCTCCTCTTGCTGTGGCAACAGGAGAGGTGGCCTGGTTGTAGAGGGTTCAGTTCTGTTCAGTTCAGTCACTCAGTCATGTATGACTCTTTGCGACTTCATGGACTGAAGCACGCCAGGCTTCCCTGTCCATCACCAACTCCCGGAGCTCGCTTAAACTCATGTCCACTGAGTCGGTGATGCCATCCAACCATTTCATCCTCTGTCTTCCCCTTTTCCTCCTGCCTTCAATCTTTCCCAGCATCAGGGTCTTTTCCAATGAGTCAGTTCTTTGCATCAGGTGGCCAAAGTATTGGAACTTCACCTTCAGCATCTGTCCTTCCAATGAATATTCAGGACTGATTTCCTTTACAATTGACTGGTTTAATTTCCTTACAGTCCAAGGAACTTTCAAGAGTTTTCTCCAACACCACAGTTCAAAAGCATCAGTTCTTAGGCACTCAGCTTTCTTTACGGTCCACCTCTCACATCCGTACATGGCTGCTGGAAAAACCACAGCTTTGACTATATGGACCTTTGTCAGTAAAGTAATGCCTCTGTTTTTTAATATACTGCCTAGGTTTGTCACAGCTTTTCTTAGAAGGAGCAAGGGTCTTTTAATTTCATGGCTGCAGTCACGATCTTCAGTGATTTTGCAGTCCAAGAAAATGAATTTGGACAGAAAATGGAGATTTTAGTTTCAGTGCTAGGTCTGCAATTTATCCTATCACCTTGTACAAATGATGTCTTCTTATCTTCGTTCTCAATGGATGAAATTGCATTGTGTGATTATTTTATGCCATTTGGACTGTTTTAACAAAATGCCACAAATTTGGTGTTTTAGAAACAATGAAAATTTGCTTCTCACATTTCTGAAGCTGGAGGTCTGAGGTCAGGGTGCATTCTTGGTCAGGTGAGGGCCCTCCTCCAGGCTTCTTCTTGTATTTTAATGTAGTTAAGGTGGGAAGGAGAGTTCTCCCAAGTTTCTTATATGACTATGATGTTGTTGAAATCTCATCACAAAGGCTCCACCATCATGACCTAATCACCTCTCAAAGGCTCCATTTCTAACACCATCCACATGTGAATTTTGGGGCACAAAAATTAGGGCAGCAATCTTTCATCTCCAAACCATAGTGGTTTTATTTTGCATTTTCCTGAATACTAATAAGGTTTCATCTTCATATGTTTAAACTTCTTGAGTTTCTGTCTTTGTGAAGTTCCTCTCAAGACTTTGTCCACTTTTGCATGGTGTCTCTCATTTGTTTTCTGTGAAACAGAGCATTACTGTACCCTTAAGCATAGGTGTACAGAAAACTCTCTCCAGTTTTCAGATTTAACACAGAGATCAGTTATGTGTCTTTTGATTCTATGGTTTGAGATTCCACCTGCACTCAGCTCAACTGTTGTCTTCTTGGCTGGGCTCTCATGCATTTGCTGTTCAGTTCAGTACAGCTAGGCAGTTCTGCTTTAGCACTTGTCAGAGGAGCCTGCATGCTTCTCCATGTAGTTTTTCATATATATTTGGCTAGAATCTGGTCAACTAACTTGGTTTTCATTTCAGGACAGCGCTGTAATTTCAAGCCAGGGAGAGGGAAAAAATCCATGTCATTATCTCAGCTCAGAAATAAGTCACCACTTCTTTTGGCAAACTTCAGTCTCCATTGGAAATTACAGGTCAGGCCATGTCAAGGGTCAGGTGCATGGTCCCCTGAAAAATTGTTTTTCTGTTTCCATTGAAATTTCATTCGAAAATATATCTGAAACTGATTTTTTTAATGTGGTATAAAAATGATTGCCTATATGTTTCTTTATTTAAATAGAAATCTAAGTGTCTGTGTATTTCATTGATTTTTATTATCAACTCTGTCATATAATAAGTGTCCATAAGTACATTTGTGGCCCTTCTCTTCTATTTAAGTATTCAGTTTTCTGTTCTGTGTTTTTAAAATGGAAAGTAAGTGTTCTTCCTTAGAATGGTACATTTGTCTTTAAGGATATCTTGACTGCTCTTGACTAGCTGTTCTTTTATTTAAAATTTAGTATTACTTTACTGACTTCCACAAAAGATTGTGTTTTAGACTTTGGTTCATGTTGCACTGAATCACTAGATCACTCTGGAAAATGTATTTCTTTAGAAAATTAAGCTTTTCTTTTCATGACTGTGATGTGAATTTTTAATAATTTGTGTTCTTTAATATTTTAAAGACTTTTCATTCATAACTGTTTACACTAAAGTGTTAGTTGCTTTAGTTGTGTCCAACTCTTTGTAACCCCATGGACTGTAGCCCACCCGGCTCCTCTGTCCATGTGATTCTCCAAGCAAGAATGCTGGAGTGGGTTGCCATTTTCTTCTCCAGGACATTTTCCCAACACAGGGGTCTTCTCCACTAAGGCACTGACATATAGGTTTTGTTAGATTTATTATATTAGATAATGAGCAAGTTTCATATCAGATTCCTGAACAGGCTTTCATGGGGAGCCTCCTTCCCACACTGCTTCAGCTGAATGCTGTCACCCTTAGGGCATGTTGGGGAGAGGCAATCAGTCTAGTGTCAGCTCAGGTTCAGTATCGAGTCAGGAGTGTCTAAAGCAGTGTGTTTGGAAAAAGCAAATTTTAGTTTGTTTTCTGTCACAAGTGATTCACTCAGAAAGATAAGGGACTGATGCACTGTAATGTTTGTGAGGTGGACAGAGTAGGAGAAGGTGTGGAAAGAAGAGGTGAGAATTCGTCAGAGGGGCCCAGATTGTTCTCCTGGAAGCTGAGGACAGACACGTCTTCCTGACTCTTCTTGTCTCCATCCAGCTGAAAAGTCTTCCAGTGCCCTGGAGGAGGCCGGCTCCTTCCAGGAGAGGTTAATGTGATTGTTCCTTCCTTCCAGGTGTTTGGGTTTGAACTGAGTCCAGATGACATGAAAGCAATCGATGGCCTCAACAGAAATATAAGATATTATGAATTTCTAATGTAAGTGACTGTTTCACACACACAGTTTTGTTTTGTTTTGTTTTGGTAGTAGACAGGTGAGCAGGGGAACTAAGCTTCTTAAAAGCTTCAGTCAGTCCTCTTTTCAGGACTGAAAAGAAAGACAGTCCAGCATAGGAGTCGTCCAGCATAGGAGTCAGCCAGGTACTTCCCGCAGACCTCAAACCAGAAGTTTCCTCCAGGGCTCCATCCTTGATCAACAGAAATGAGACTGGGGCCCAGGAGAGCCCATCAGTAAAATTCCCACAGTTAACATTGTGGTGAATGAATTCACTACTTTGTGCCCCTAATCCCTGTGCCTGGTGTACCTCCTCTCAGAGCCCAGGGAGCCAGGAAACACAAAGGGCACAGTGCCTGCAGCCCACTATTCTTTCAGGGACTAATGAACATGTTTAATGTTTAATTCTTTTCACATCAGGGGAAAATGATTATATTAATTATAAAACTATGTTATAATGAGGCCAGAGTTCATAAATGAATATATCTCTTTCTCTTCCAGTGGTGTCAGTCACCCTGAGCATCCATTCTCTGAATAATATTGACTCTCAGCTCTCCCTGTGGTTCTTCGATAACTTCATACTTCTAGGGTGGTTAAGAAAATTTTTGTGCCTGAAAGAGAAGTTTAAATAAAGTGTCTGAACTTTCTGAAACCTTGCCTTTCCTTTTAAAAATAAACTGTTTATGAAACAGCATAGACTTCAAAGTAAGAATACTCTTTTTCCTGATGATTGAAATAATACAGATATATGACAGAATATTTAGATAGAAAAGGGACAGGATAGGGAATGATGATAAGCTGTGCCCACTCAAAAACACTTCCTTTGGTGCATTTACATTGTGATTTTACTTGACAAATATGTGTGTTTGTTCATTTACAAAGACATATAAACTCCAATCTATAGGTTGTATACTTCTTTTGAAACATAGCCTAAGTATCTTGGTAAGCTAAAAATATGATTTTAAAAAATCCAGTATTATATTTTGCTTCCTGTATAGCAAGCAGCACATCTTAGTTATTTTTGTAATTTCTTATTTGTCTGCTCATGCTCAGCATTTTGATGAATCCTTACATATTTTGAGTTTATTCAGTGGTCATTCCACAAAACTTTACTGAACATTCTTTAGAAAGACATTGTTATATCAACAAATGTCAATAATTGAAATGAGAAATGTCTTGAGTCATTAGTCTCATGTAGAATGAGACTGTGAATGAAATCATGAGAATTTAACTGTTAGAAATGGGTAAATGTCTGTTGAGATAATTCTGCACAATCTTTTTTTAAATTTTATTTTATTTTTAAACTTTACAATATTGTATTGGTTTTGCCAAATATTGAAATGAATCCGCCACAGGTATACATGTGTTCCCCATCCTGAACCCTCCTCCCTCCTCCCTCCCCATACCATCCCTCTGGGTCATCCCAGTGCACCAGCCCCAAGCATCCAGTATCGTGCATCAAACCTGGACTGGCGTTTCATATATGATATTATACATATTTCAATGCCATTCTCCCAAATTCTGCACAATCTTTCCCATTTCTGTACTTCTGTTAGGCAGAGACACAAGCTACCGTTCACCCCACACAACTTTTCATTTGTACCAAACAGCCTTGAAAATAGAGACAGTGGCTCCCTGTATTTCTCTGGAACAGAAAACACTCATTCCAGGAAGGAAGGGTATTCATGGAACATTTAAGGGCCAGCAAGTCTGCTGATGTGGGTGGAGTTTAGTGAGGTGGGGAGACAGGAGCTGAAGACAAGTCAGAGAGCCAGTGGGGCAGAGGGTCCTTGTCACATAGGCTTTTAAAGGACTTTACTCAGAGGGAAATGGAGAAAGATATTTCCAGAACACTGCTCCTCAGGCCCCTCTCTGATAGCCGATGGCCACCCTGGCCCATCCAGACATCCTGCTGGTCTGAGCCAGATCTGTACCCCTCACTGCCCACTCTGCCCAGCATAGGCGGCCCTTGTCCCAGGGAGAGTGAACTGGATCCAGAGGTGCTGAGGGGGCATTTGTGGGCTGGGGGGCACATGGGCTGCCCAGTAAACTGGCTGAGTCCTGGGCAGCATCTGGCCACCCTCTCAGCCTGTTCCAGGACCAGGAGCGGGTGCGTGTCTCAGGAGAGGAGTCAGGTTCCCAGGCCTCCTGCGGGTCCTCCTGGGTTCACAGCAGCTGCGGGGTCATGACCTCCCAGGGTCGTACCAGGGCTGCAGTGCCCAGTGTGTGGTGTACACGGGTCTCTCCAGGGAGGATCTCTGAGCCCCTGTCACCCCTCTTGTCTGGGGCCCTCCCGGGGTTCAGTCCTCATCTGCCGGCTTCTCTTCCCTTCCCACCCAGCTCTGTGGGGACAAGAGGATTTTACAGCCCTGGTGTGGACAAGTCTTCCTGCTGTTGTCATGTGTTATTAGGAGATGTGACCCTGATGTGCTCCTGGGGTAGCTGAGCTCAGCGTCCTCTTGCCCACCTGGAGCTCCTCCCAGCACAGTTGTGACACTCACTGTGAGCTAAGTGTGGCTCCTGTGATTGTTCAGGAAGAGTTGGTGCCGATTTCTTTTCTTCGTCTCATGGATCAGGCTTCCCAGGTATGGCAGTGGTAAAAAATCTGCCTGACAGTGCAGGAGATACAGGTTGGATCTCAGATCCAGGAAGATTCACTGGAAAAGGAAATGGCAGCCCACTCCAGTATTCTTGCCTGGAGAATCCCATGGCCAGAGAAACCTGTCAGGCTACCATCCATGCTGTCACAAAGAGGGGCTTTGACTTAGCCAACTAAACAGTAACAACAACAGTTCCATGGCTCATGTCATTCTCTTTTTCTTTTTCCACTCTGTCTCTCTTTTTTAGCTTTCTTGTTTCACCTTTCTTTATTGTACGCCTTTTCTCTCTCTTCCTCTGTATGTTCATGACTGGGTACTTGGACAACATACCCACTGTTTTCAGATTTTTACCACATCCTGATTGTCCTTTACTAGGTGGCATGGCATGTGCCTGGTCCGGGATCAGCCCAACAGGAAACTAATGGCAGTTCAGTTCAGTTCAGTTGCTCAGTTGTGTCCAACTCTTTGTGAGCCCATGGACTGCAGCATGCCAGGCCTGCCTGTCCATCACCAACTCCTGGAGCTTGCTCAAACTCATGTCCATTGAGTCAGTGATGCCATCCAACCATCTCATCTTCTGTTGTCACCTCCTCCCACCTTCAATCTTTCCCAGCATCAGGGTCTTTTCCAATGAGTCAGTTCTTTGCATCAGGTGGCCAAAGGATTGGAGTTTCCGCTTCAACATCAGTCCTTCCAATGAATATTCAGGACTGATTTCCTTTAGGATGGACTGGTTTGATCTCTTTGCAGTTCAAGAAACTCTCAAGAGTCTTCTCCAATACCACAGTTCAAAAGCATCAATTCTTCTGTGCTCAGTTTTCTTTACAGTCCAATTCTCACATCCATACATGACTACTGGAAAAACCATAGCCTTGACTAGCAATGTCTCTGCTTTTTAATATGCTGTCTAGGTTGGTCATAACTTTCCTTCCAAGGAATAAGTGTTTTTTAATTTCATGGCTGCAGTCACTATCTGCAGTAATTTTGGATCTCCAAAAAATAAAGCCTGCCACTGTTTTCACTGTTTCCCCATCTATTAGCCATGAAATGATGGGACTGGATGCCAAGATCTTAGTTTTCTGAATGTTGAGCTTTAAGTCAACTTTTTCACTCTCCTCTTTCACTTTCATCAGGAGGATCTTTAGTTCTTCTTTGCTTTCTGCCATAAGGGTGGTGTCATCTGCAACTGAGTTCATTTCTGAATCAACAACATAGCTGACCCATGGATGACTCTGGTTATGGGGAATTTATGACTGTTTTTGAATGCTTTACTATCCCCCAAATCCACACCTGTTATACTCAGTGTTTAACATGGTCTAGTCTTGTTTCTCCACCGTACTCCTTGTCCCTGTCCCCACATATAGAAATCCCTCTGTAGCTGTAAGGAAATACCCCCGCTGCTCTTCAGTTTAAGTTCAGAGTTAAGTGAAAGGGACACCAGTCTTCAGTCAGCCCCCAAGTAGGTGGGAACTTTGCACATAAGGATTTCTGTCATCAGTTTGTTTTGAGGGAGACAACTGGGTGCTGAGCTGCTGCCGTTTACAGATCAAGACACCACCGTACAAGTCAGAGAAGAGGTGAATGTGAATAAAAACACACGTAAATGTCCTTCTGCAGTTCTGGATCTTTCCTAGTTGCATGTTCACTTTGTAGCTGTAGATCTTTGACTGTTCCCCAGAATGCCTATGACATTTTCAGCTGCTTTCTGTTTCCATACTTCCTTCTCCAAGGGAGACTTCACTTCTCCTACCTCACTATTTTGCTGACATCACTCTGTGTGTTAAACTATATTTTCCTTCACAACATCCCCTTGTACTAGTGCATCATGATTTCCCTTACTCTTCTCAATTTTGTTGCAGTTTCAGTTGTTTATAGATTTTCCTTTTATGAATAATGTTGAGCAGGATAGTAAATTATGTAAGTATTTGTCAGCTACATTATGAGTGTTTTTTAAAAAATTATGTAACAAAGTCCATGGTATAAACACTCAGAGACTGTTTGCACACTGCACATGGTAACCAATAATTATTAATATTTAGTCTCCTATAAACATCTTGCCAAATATCTGGCTTTGGTATCCTTTTCAGGATTTTACCCTTGTCAGATCTGTAAGGGTTTCTCAGGTGGCTCAGTGTTAAAGAATCTGCCTGTCAATGCAGGAGTTGTAAGAGAAGTGAGTTAGATTCCCTGGGTCAGGAATTTCCCGTGGTATAGTAAATGGCAACCCACTCCAGTATTCTTGCTGGGAAATTCCATGAACAGAGTAGCCTGCCAGCTACAGTCCATGGGGTTGTAAAAGAATCAGACAGGACTTAGCAACTAAAACTTCCACCAGTACAGGTCTATAAAGCAAAATAATTTTGCTGGTGGGAAATGTAAAAAGGCAGTTTGTTTTCATTTGATATTTTTATTCTTTATTAAGGGATTACATTTTGAAAAATGCTTATTAAATATTCTTTCAAATTGTGTGACTTGCGTGTTTGTATGTACTACAAAATAGTTGTTTCAAATGATGTTTGATCAAGAGTGGGCTTCTTAATTAGAAAAATGAAATGACTGGCCTTGGAGGTTTCTGTGTAACATATGGTCAATAATTGTTCTGCACATCTCATCATTATATAACTTAAGACATTCTGATAAGAAAAAACAAACAAGCCAAGTGGCTAAATACTCCTCTTACCCTGTGGGACTCATTTAATCCTTCTCCTCCTACAGTGTGTCTGCTAACATTGGACAGTCAGCTGGGGCGTTAACTTCCTGTTATTTATAACCTCTGAAGGCAAAAGAAAAAAATCAGTCTGATTACTCAGTGGAGCAACAAACAATGGATCCCAAAGGCCAGAGAGTGAAGCTTAATGATGGCCACTTCATTCCTGTCCTGGGATTTGGAACCTTTGCACCTCCAGAGGTAACATTAGTGGCTGTGGGTTGAAATATAAATAGTAAGTGAATGTAACATGAGAGGAAGGGCCTTGGGTTGTCAAGCACTGAGCTCCTGTGTGACTCTGGGAGATTCCACTAACCAGGCTAGAACCATGCCCTGTGAAAGGGGAGAGAGCATTCAGTCTTCACTCTGCATCAGGATCTGAGGCTGTGCTCACCTGCAGATTACTCTGGGTTCCCCTCCAGTTTCCGCCTCTTTCCCAGATTGGCAGAAGAGGTGGGGCTCGGCTGTCAAGAACGCTGTCAACTGCTTTGCTTTGAGGGGGATTGCAATGGTGGGGTTTCTCTGTGTATTTAATTAGTTCAAAAATTCTTTGCTCCTTCTGAAAAGACATGACCCAGAGAAATATTTGAGGTAAAAGTTCTCAAATATGAGGTGACTGAAAACTAATGGGAGACAATTTCTTTTCTACTGTGGGGTGCCTGTTTGGTGCTAAGCAAGACACTCCAGCTGTGCCTGTACTTCTGTTTCTGCTTGGAAACTTCTTCTAATGGAAAACATAGTGTCATTTGAGGGGATAAGCTACAGTCTTACAGGAAAGGTTTTGCAATGTTTCCTTGGGTGTTGTAATATGTTTTTATTAAAGTATAATTTTCAGTGCTTGGTCATAAGAGGAGTCTTGGTGATCATCAACAATGGATCTTTTATAAGAATATAGCTTTGTACACCTTGAATAGATAGAGTTTTTATTTAGTGTATTCTGTGTGGCTTCACTGGTAAACAGAGGTCTCAGTAGCTTTCACCTGCTTTCTTGATGCTTTTACCAGGCAACTTACACCTTTATTGATTTTGCTTCAAACATCTCACAGTATAAATCATATCCATGACTACAAACTTATACTGAGTCTTATGATTTATTCCAGCAAATTTCTGAAACTTGAAGTGGTCTTGGGGTCCTCTTATGCCAGCAATCAACCACTTATTGCCTGGTATTAAATGTTTCTGCACGTCCATTTAGTTACTTACTAGGAATGAAGCAGATGACAGACGATGAGATGGTTGGACCACATCACTGACCCAATGGACATGAGTTTGAGCAAACTCCAGAAGATAGTGAAAGACAGGGAAGTCTGATGTGCTGTAGTCTCTGATGTCTCAAAGAGTTGGCCACGACTTGGTGACTGAGCAACAACAATGTTCAGGGAAACTGTCATGGCTACATCACCACACATACAGAACTAACCAAAGGCACACAAAAAAGTGGGTTCTTGGGAAGATCAACCTGGGCCTTAGCAATATCTTAATCATGTGGATATTTAACTTGTACTTTTGTTGCTTATGTAGGTTCCTAAGAGTGAAGCTCTGGAAGTCACCAAATTTGCTATAGAGGCTGGGTTCCGCCATATTGACAGTGCTCATTTGTACCAAAATGAAGAGCAGGTTGGCCAGGCCATTCGAAGCAAGATTGCCGATGGCACTGTGAAGAGAGAAGACATATTCTACACTTCAAAGGTGCTGTGTGTTTTGTGTGTACACATGTGTGTAAGTGATTGTGTGCAGGTGACAGGTAATAGGATCAGTAGTTGTTTGGTCAATGGTGCTTATTGCTACAACTTTTTTCACACATATTTATATATTAAATCTAATATCCTTCTCCACCAAACCATACTCTCCCACCAAATAAAGAATGTGATTATACCCTTCTCATCATCGGTGTGTTCAAATTTTAATTTTAAATTAGTCACTTGCTTCTCTGCGCCTATACCAGAGCAATGTGATTTAGTATGGGCGAATGAATCAGACTGAACAGTTGTCAGATTATAGCTTTCCTTATCACCTGGTAGACTTTCTAGAATTTCTTCTCATTCTGAATCAGTTCTTAGATCTGTCAGTATGAGAGCATTAGGACAGGCACTTTGTGTATCACACAAGATCTAGCCGAAATGTCTTTACTTATCTTCCACCCATGTTAATATGTTCAAGGTCTTCTGTATATAACATATACAGTTATGTAAACAGCAAGATATTAATTAATTTTGAGAGATCTGATTGTTTGACCCAGTTAGAGCAAGTTTGTGAGCAGGTTTCACATTCTATCAAACATAATCAGATGATGAACATGGTAATTTTTCAATAATTCTTTTTATCTCTTGCTTCATTTCACTCCATTGTGATTGATGTAAGAATCTGTCTGATTCAACTGATGATAATTTAAGCAAATAATAAAGCTTACATGGGTAAGCTAGATCAAAAAGGACCTCAAAAGGGAAATGAACATCTTTCTTGAGGTTATTTGTTTTAATCAGTAAAAATGTCTAAAGTGTTAGACATAATCAATCAGTTGTGTCCATCTCTTTGTGACCCCATGGGCTATAGCCTTCCAGTTTCCTCTGTCCATGTAATTCTCCAGGCAAGAATACTGGAGTGGGTTGCCATTCCCTTCTCCAAGGGATCTTCCCTACCCAGGGATCAAACCTGGGTCTCCTGCATTGCAGGCAGATTCTTTACTGTCTCAGCTACCAGGGAAGCCCCCAAATGTCTAAATATTAGATGAAAGCATAAAAAAAAATTACCTGAAGTATTGAAATTCCCTGGGGGTCCAGTGGTTGGGACTCAATGTATTATTGCCATGAGCCTGGGTTCCATCCCTAACTAGGGAACTAAGATCTCTTCAGCCTCACATTTAGGGCCCCCCATGCCCCCCACCAAATTACCTAAAGAATTAATTTAACACAGCTTCTATTGTTTAACCTCTGCAGCTTTGGTCCACTTCCCTTCGTCCAGAATTGGTCCGACCAGCCTTGGAAAAGTCACTGAATAATCTTCAACTGGACTATGTCGATCTCTATATTATTCATTTTCCAGTGGCTCTGAAGGTTGGCAATCTATTTTTAAAATCAATCACATATATATTTTTTCTTGCCTCAGAATGCTTATAAACTTGCATGGATGGTTGACAAGATTTTTCTTAGTAGGTTGTAGGGAAGCCCTCACTATGGCAGAATCCTCCCAAATAATCATTTGTGGTCATCTTTTTACTGAGTTTCTTTGAATACGTTACCTGCTTCCCAGAGAAAGGAGTTAAATAATCTGACTCAAAAACTTGTGAAAATAAAATAGGCAAGTTCAACACACAGTCAAGATTATGACTCCTGAGCCTCTGGGGATTTCATGAATCCAGAGTTTGGTGCAGCCGTGGTGAGCATGACACTGCCTTACATTGAACATGATGAATTTATCTGCTCTTTCAAGTTGAGCAGATTTGGTGCTCTTTCTGTGTAGGTCTAAACCTCCCAGCCTTTATAGGGACTTGGGAAGCTTTGCCTACACTGATGTCTGTTTTCACGATGTTTGTAGACTGCACTCAACCACTAAGAACTGTATCATGTAGAACTCTTGATTTTAAGTTATAGAAATCTACTCAAGCTATCTGATGCAAAATAGCTTGGAGGACTATGAAGATGGCAGGTCCCAACCATGGAGATCTAAGGATTTGCAGTACTCTTCAGAAATGTCTTTAAAAAAAAAAAAATCTTTATCAAGCCAATCCTCTAGGTTTGCTTTACTTTTACTGAACATTTTCCATTGGTGGCAAATATGGCCTTGGGACAGCTCAAAGCTCATGGTCATGAACATTTGAAAGCATGTCTGGATCGTCCACATTCCATATCAACTTAAGGAGAGCCTTTCTAGTTCACATACCTGCCCTAGGATATCAGATGCTCAGAGGGAAAAGGAAGTCTGATTATCTAGCCCAGGTCAAGGTTGCAATTTTTATTCTGGAAATAAAGCCATGTAGCTTACTGCCATCCCTAGCTCAAAAGAGGCATTTCAAAAGAGACAATTACAGGAAACAAACAAAATTCACATAAGCCAATATGCATCCCATTAAGATCTACAAAAATTTTATTTATTACAACAGATAGTATGTGTAAGAGATTAGAATAAGCCTCCCTCTAAAGACATTGCTTACAACTCCATATGCAATCATTGCAAATATTAGTATCTAGAAAGTTATAAACCTACCTCATGATGGTTTAATCCCTGGTGCCTGGCAGGCTGGCTAAATGTGGGGAAATTACTTTGTGACATCTCTAAAATGACTGCTTCCATTTCAGCCAGGGGAGACACTTTTCCCAACAGATGAAAATGGAAAACCAATATTTGACTCAGTGGATCTCTGTCGCACATGGGAGGTGAGTCTGGGGAGGAGAGAACCAGGGGAGGAGCCAGGAGAGGGGGAACCTCCTTCATCTCTTCCACTTGTGAGAATGGGCTGTGGACCATCACACTCAGCAGTTCATGAATCTAAGGGTTGTGATGCTAGGGTTGTGGGGGAGGAAACCATTGCTGAAATGTTCACAGAAAGGAATGGAGGAGGAGAATTTTGGCCAGTAAGACAGACTTCTATTTCCTTCCACATGACGTCTTCCCTGAGGTTTTTCTTAAGAGGAGATGGTAATTCTTCATGTATCATGACCTTCTTCCCCTTTTTCCTTCCTTATAATCAATGCTAATTCTTGACAGGAGACATTTTTTACAGATTGTTTTTCAGCTTTTATTCTTGTTCTATTGCTCATTCCAAGTTACTGTTCATGACTTCACCACCCCTCCCTCCCAGGCCCTGGAGAAGTGTAAGGACGCAGGGCTGACCAAGTCCATCGGGGTGTCCAACTTCAACCACAAGCAGCTGGAGAAGATCCTGAACAAGCCGGGGCTTAAGTACAAGCCCGTCTGCAACCAGGTAAGCAGCTCGGCTCCTCTCCCTCCTGCTCTTCAGAACCTCCTTCTTGCCCTGGCGCCTGTCTGTCCTCCCCTCTTCTGTGAACAGAAGATTCTAGAGAACAGGACTCACAATGGTATCTGTGTTTGATAATGTCTGGGTAGAAAATGTGGGAGACTTTTCTGTTAAATTGTGGTGGGGACTGAGGAAAGGTAATGGAGGTGAAATGGGTTAGACTAGACATGCAGAACTAAAGAAAGGAGGTGTTTCCCTGAGCTGAAAGCATGACCAGAAGTTGATGTGAAAGTGCTCAGAGGGAACTGTGTACAGGAAGAAAGACAGTGAACATATGAGTTTCCCAAGTGGATCATCAGTAAAGACTCTGTCTGCACTGAAGGAGAAGCAGGCTCCATCCCTGGGTCAGGAAGATCCCCTGGATGAGGAAAAGGCAACTCACTCCAGTATTCTTGCCTGGGAAATCCCATGGACAGAGGAGCCTGGCGGGCTACAGTTCATGGGGATTGCAAGAGTTGGACAGGACCTAGTAACTAAACCACCACCACCAAAGAAAAGTCATATAAGATGGGTTTCAGAGTTGTATGGGGTTTGAATGACTGAATCCTTAGCCTTGGTGTTTTGGCATTTATGAGTACAGTACAGAAACAGGCAGGCAGCACTGTACAGAAAATGTACTAGAGATGATGAAAATCATCCAGGTAAGAGGGTGAAGGTAAAGGATCATGGTGATGCTAACACTAGATGAAATATTTCCTCTGAAACATTTACTCAAATGTAGAGCCCACCTTGTGATTTTCTCCGTCTTGGATTGGTTCTCCCACCTATGTCTATCATAAAATTAACTATATAAACACACTTTCCTCTATTTTTCTCTTGATATTGATATTTCCAGTTTACATATAGGTTGCAGTTTTTCCTTTAGCATCTTTTAAACTTTTAATCTTCCTCTATCCTGTTAATATTACCTTTTAGTATAATCTGACACTCTTCTTTGTTGGCATTCTACAGGTGGAATGTCACCCTTATTTCAATCAGAGCAAACTGTTGGATTTCTGCAAGTCACATGATATTGTTCTTGTTGCCTATGGTGCTCTGGGATCCCAACGACTAAAAGAATGGTATTGAATCCTATTGAAGACAAGTGGGAGTTTTTTGATGAAATAGTTTAAATCGTACAGTACTCAGATAACCCTCATAGGCAGAGGGGAGAAAGGGGAAGGATGGAAAGAATTCTTCTCTTTTATTTTCCCAGCTCCCAGACAATTTTTCTACATTGTATTAGTCATGTAGATTCATCAGGAACAAATGTCTGTATTAAAATCTCTATATAATCCCTCTTTGAGGCCAAAGACACAAGCATATTTCATGATTTACTTATCTATTAACTAATGAACACATTTCTAAAAATATGCATTTCTAGCCTCACTTACCATATGTTTAAAATTGGGATAGTAATATGCAACTTCCAGATCTATCATGATGGAAAAAATTCAAATATGAAGCATTTTTCTAAAAGATCCATAGAAGACTAATGGTGAAATGAATAGCTCTCATTTTGAGACTATTCAATTTTGATCAATATCCTAGAAAAGTGAAAAGTAAAAAAAAAAAAATCCTAGTCTTTTCTTTCTCTTTTTCTATTCATGGTGGTTAAAGAAGAAAAAAAGTAAAAAAGAAATAAAATCCACCTGTTTGGCAGCACTGGCTTCAACTCAAAAATGCATCCGAATCACCTGTATAGCTTTGTAAACACAGAATGGGAGGTGACACAGTTGTGGTTCTGATTCAATTGGTCTTCAGCTCAGCCATGGAATTTGTATTTCTAACAAGATCCCAAGTGATGCTGATGCTGTTGGTCCATGGACCACACTTTGAGAAGCACTGGTCTAGAGTGGACCTACTTGGTCTGTTTGGGAAGTTGCCTCACAAATAAGTCTCAGCTCCTCGGCATTTCTGAATTTCCTTCTAGGGTGAACCCAAACCTCCCCTTTCTCTTGGAGGACCCAGTTCTCTCTGCCATTGCCAAAAAGCACAGGCAAACCCCAGCTCTGGTTGCCCTTCGCTACCAGATACAACGTGGGGTTGTGGTTCTGGCCAAGAGTTACAACAAGAAGCGGATCAAAGAGAACATACAGGTGATGAGAGGGGCTGTGGGCAGAGGGCTCCTAGGAATATCCTTCACAAGAGTCATTCTTTGTCCAACTGAGGACAGATACAGCTTTCCTGTCCCCTCTTCTTGTCCCCATCCAGTTGGAAAGTCCTCCGGTCTCCAGGGGAAGGCTGGCTCCTTGTGGGGAGAGGTTAATGCGATTCTTCCTTCCTTCCAGGTGTTTGACTTTGAACTGACTCCAGAAGATATGAAAGCAATCGATGGCCTCAACAGCAATATGAGATATAATGAGCTATTACTGTAAGTGACTTGCAGACATTTCACACAGTTTTCTGTAGCAGGCAGGTCAACAGGGAACTAAGTTTTGTCAAAGCTTAGTTTGAGGGAGACGGTCCTAATTTCCAGCATAGGAGTAAACCAGGGGCTTCCTGCAGACCTCAGACCAGAGGTTTCCTCCAAGGCTCCATCTCTGACCAACAGAAATGTAACTGGGGCCCAGGCCAGCCCAGAGATGACATGGAGGTGAATTCACTACTTTGTACCACTCATCCCTGTGTCTGGTGCACCTCCTCTCAGGGCCCAGGCACCCTGTGGACACAGACAGCACAGTGCTTTCAGCCCACTATTCTTTTAAGGACTTATGAAAATATTTCATCTTCAATTCTTTTTATGCATCAGGGGGAAATGATTATATTAATGATTACTATGTAATAATGAATCCATCCTTTTGCATGTTCATGTTTATCCTAATGCAATTGTAAAATGCCATGCTTATGTTTTTATGGAGGAGGGACCTACAAAGGCCACTGTGCATGGGTACTGAGAGGTCACAGTGGGCCTGCTTCAACCCCCCCACCACCCCCCAGCCAAGAGTCTAGTCGCTTTTCTCCCTAGTGGGCATTTCTTTACCAAGCCATCACTAATTTCTTTCAAATTTAGCTCTTCATTGGCCTTTTTACCCTGTTCCAATTTCCATTTCTTCATCCTTATAATATCACCAAATGAATCACAAGTAGATCATGAGCTTAACTGACCCTCCAGTGAGTCATGGCTGTGTCCTTGGCAGGACACACTCAGGTAAGATCGTCTGGTCTCTCTGGTTTTTTGAGTCCAGACGCACCCCAGTGTAGCATTTGTCCACCAGGGCTCCATCCCATAGGGAGCCTCTACCTCCTTGACTTTGACTTAGTCAGTACCATGGAATTTCAACTGCCTAATTACTGCATGTGGTTGTCAGGACTGAAGAGACAGAAGGCTAATCAAACACAAAGAAGTTGAAAGGGAGTTTAAAGAGAAGAAAATACAATTTAGTGATAAAACAAACATTTAGTTTTAAATGAAAGATCTCAAAACTCTCTTGTTTGTAAAGCTGTATCTTGATAAATGAAAAAAGATGGATCCTTTTCTGTTCTCAGCCTTTGAAGTATATTTCTATGTGCTCCTTCATTAAGCTGTGAATGCCTAGATTTGCTCATATTTGTGGGTTTAGGTCAACAGCATGGTTCTTTTGATATGGAATTGCTCAGAATACACTCTTTAGTGAATTGAATTGAAAAGGACAAATTTAGAAAGAAAAATGAGAATATAAGAAGCAGAAGACAATGGTAATGCTAATTATGAACAATAAGCATTCTCATAAATTATACAATAATTTATTCTCTAATTATGATCACTCAGATGAATGTGGTATCTCTTCATTATATTAGAAGCTCCTCACCAGGGGCACCCTGTGTCCTGGCTTCAGTAGTTATTTTCTGAATGTTGTGTGAAAAAGATCAACCAATTCCTTAAGGGTTTTCCTTTTCATCATCTAGGGTCCTATGTTTTACCTATGGCTGAAATGACCTCCACCTTTAGCGGTCGTTCATTTTATAAAAACTTTCCTTACTATTAAACATTTTTTTAAAAAGTTATTTATTTTTGGCTGTGCTGGATCTTTGTTGCTGCATGGGCTTTTTTGTCTAGCTGAGGCAAGTAGAGGCTACTCTGTAGTTGCGCTTCATGGGCTTCTCATTGCAGTGGCTTCTTTTGTTGTGGAGCACAGGCTCCAGGGTGCACAGGCTTCAGGAGCTGTGGTCCCCAGGCTCTAGAACACAGGCTCAGTAGTGGTGACGCATGGGCTTAGTTATTCCATGGCATATGGGATCTTCCTGGACCAGGGATCAAACCCATGTCTCCTGGATTGGCAGGCAGATTCTTATCCACTGAGCCACCAGGGATGCCCCTAGCCATAATTCTTGGGCCCTTTTATAAACTGTAACCTGGGTCAAATTACCTGTCACTGTGGAGGGAATATTACATGTGGATGTTGGGACTGGACTTGCAGGTCCAGTGTACACGTGGAGCAGGCATCTGCATGTGTGCTTGTTGGGGGAGAAGGAGGGACGTGTTTGTAGATTCAGAGTGTCAACCCATCCTGACTGCAACACAGAGCCAAGCTCTCTATGAAAACATGACAGATTTAATAAATTAACACTCCTCTTTCTCTTTCAGGGGTGTTGGTCACCCTGAGTATCCATTTGTTGAAGAATATTGACTGTGAGCTGTACACGTGCATTCTACCAGAACATCTTGCTTCTAGGGCTGTGAAGAGGATTTCTGTACTTGGTAGAGGTGCTTAAAAAAACTGTCTTCCACTTCAAAAACTTGCCTTTCCTTTATTAAAAAATATTTTATGAAATAGTGAAGGCTTGAAAGCATTGATTCTTGTCTTCCCCAATAATTAAAATAATAGATGTAAAAGCTACAGAAAATTTAGAAAATAAAAGGGAAAGTTTAGAAAATGAAGCTAACCTGTGATTAATCCATTTAGTAATACTTAACTTTGGTGCATTTTCCTTTGTCAGTGAAATATTAGTCAGTTGACCTAATAAAGAAATGGAAAATTTTATTCGATTTAAATGTGAGGATTAATACCTTCAAGGAAGAGCATCTCAGAAAGTTCTGAGAACTGTTCTGTCCATTAGAGGTCTAGGTATAGTTGTGGAAGTTTTTAGAAAGAAGGCTGTACATCAAATGACATATTTATTGACAGTGTACATAATCCATATCTAAGCATCATCGTGCTGGGTCATGGAACCCCTAACAAGGTCAAGATAGAATGCTCTCTTTTAAGGAACTGTCTTACTGATGCTGGGAGAATGTTGCTTTTTATGGTTGAGCAGGTCTTCCCTCTGATGGGGGAGGTCTGATCCATGCGTCATACAGACACATAACTCACAGTGAGGAGAGAGGAGTGCAAAGGGCAGAGAAGAATTTTTTGTTGCTGAAGTTTATCTTCTTTTCACAAAATATGTAATTTATTTCACACTTTCGTAATTTTCCTTTCCAACTGTGTGTGCATTCGTGCTAAGTCACTTTAGTCGCGTCTGACTCTTGGTCACCTTATGGACTAAAGCCTGTGAGGCTCTTCTGTCCATGGCATTGTCCAGGCAAGAATACTGGAATGGGTTGCCATGCCCTCTTCCAGGGGTCCTTCCCAATCAAGAAATTGAACCTGCGTCTCCTGCATTGGCAGGCAGGTTCTTTACCACTGGTCCCACCTTGTGTATTTATTTATAAATTGAAATAATATTCAGCACACAGATTGCATACTTATTTTTTACTTGGCTTAAGTATCTTGGTAAGCTATGACATAGTATTTTAAAATTCCAGTATTATATTTTGCCTATTGTAAAGCAGTGCATCATATCAAATTATCCAATTTTAAGTCATCTGCCCATGCTCAGCATTTTTTTAAATTAATTAATTTTTTTATTGAAGGATAATTGCTTTACAGAATTTTGCTGTTTTCTGTCAAACCTCAACATGAATCAGCCATGACAGTGAAAGTGAAGTTGCTCAGTCATGTCCGACTCTTTGTGACCCCGTGGACTGTAGCCCACCAGGCTCCTCCATCCATGGGATTCTCCAGGCAAGAATACTGGAGTGGGTTGCCATTTCCTTCTCCAGGGGATCTTTCTGACCCAGGGATCGAACCCAGGTCTCCTGCATTGCAGGCAGACACTTTAACCTCTGAGCCACCAGGAAGCCCAAAAAATATACATATATCCCCTCCCTTTTGAAACTACCTCCCATCTTCTTCCCCATCCCACCCCTCTAGGTTGATACAGAGCCCCTGTTTGAGTTTTCTGAACCATACAGCAAATTCCCATTGGCTATCTACTTTACATATGGTAATGTAAGTTTCTATGTTACTCTTTCCATACATCTCACCCTCTCCTCCCCTCTCCCCATGTCCATAAGTCTATTCTGTATGTCTGTTTCTCCATTGTTGCCCTGTAAATAAATTCTTCAGTACCATTTTTCTAGATTTTGTATATATGTGTTAGATTATGGTATTTATCTTTCTCTTTCTGACTCTCTTCACTCTGTATAATAGGTTCTAGGTTCATCTACCTCATTAGAACTGACTCAAATGTGTTCCTTTTTATGGCTGAGTAATATTCCATTGTGTGTATATACCACAACTTCTTTATCCATTCATCTGTCGATGGACATCTAGGTTGCTTCCATGTTCTAGCTATTGTAAATAGTGCTGCAGTGAACAATGGGATATATGTGTCTCTTCCAATTTTCGATTCCTCAGGGTATATGACTAGGAGTAGGATTGCTGGGTCATATGGTGCTTTTATTCCTAGTTTTTTAAGGAATTTCCATACCATCTTCCATAGTGGCTGTAACAGTGCAAGAGTGTTCCCTTTTCTCCACACCCTTTCCAGCATTTATTGTTTCTAGACTTTTTGAGGGGGCTATTCTGACTGGTGTGAGGTGGTATTTCATTGTAGTTTTGATTTGCATTTCTCTAATAATGAGCAATGTTGAGCATCTTTTCATATGTTTGTTAACCACCTATATGTCTTCTTTGGAGAAATGAATGTTTAGGTCTTTTTCCCACTTTTTAATTGGGTTGTTTGTTTTTCTGGTATTCAGTTGTATGAGTTGCTTGTATATTTTGGAAATTAATCCTTTATCAGTTGTTTCATTTGCTATTATTTTCTCCCATTCTGAAGGTTGTGTTTTCACCTTGCTTATAGTTTCCTTTGCTGTGAAAAAGCTTTTAAGTTTAATCAGGTCCCACTTGTTTACTTTTTTTTTTAATTTCCATTACTCTAGGAGATGGGTCATAGAGGATCTTGCTTTGATTTATGTCACTGAGTGTTCTGCCTATGTTTTCCTCTAAGAGTCTTAGAGTTTCTGATCTTACATTTAGGTCTTTCATCCATTTTGAGTTTATCTTTGTATATGGTATTAGGAAGTATTCTAATTTCATTCGTTTACATGTAGCTGTCCAGTTTTCCCAGCACCATTTATTGAAGAAGCTGTCTTTGCCCCATTGTATATTCTTGCCTCCTTTGTAAAAAATAAGGTACCCATAGGTGCATGGGTTTACTTCTGGACTTTCTATCTTGTTTCATTAGTACCATACTGTCTTGATGACTATAGCTTTGTAGTATAACCTGAAGTCAGGAAGCTTGATTCCTCCAGCTCCATTCTTCTTTCTCACTGCTTTGGCTATTCGGGGTCTTTTGTGTTTCCATATGAATTCTGAAATTTTTGTTCTAGTTCTGTGAAAAATGCCATTGGTAATTTGATAAGGATTGTACTAAATCTGTAGATTGCATTTGGTAATACAGTCATTTTCACAATATTGATTCTTCCTACCCAGGAACATGGAATATCTCTCCATCTGTTTATGTCATCTTTGATTTCTTTTATTAGTGTCTTATAATTTTCTGTGTACAGTTCTTTCATCTCCTTAGGTAAATTTATTCCTAGATATTTAATTTTTTTTTGTTGCAATCATGAATAGGATTGATTCCATAATTGCTCTTTCAGAGTTTTCATTGCTAGTATATAGAAATGCAAGTGATTTCTGTGTATTGATTTTGTATCCTGCAACTTTGCTAAATTCACTGATTCACTTCAGTTCAGTTCAGTCACTCAGTCACGTCCGACTCTTTGTGACTCCATGAACTGCAGCACATCAGGCCTCCCTGTCCATCACCAACTCCTGGAGTTTACCCAAACTCATGTCCATTGAGTTGGTGATCCCATCCAACCATCTCATACTCTTGTCATCCCCTTATCCTCCTGCCCTCAATCTTTCCCAGCATCAGAGTCTTTTCAAATGAGTCAGCTCTTTGCATCAGGTGGCCAAAGTATTGGAGTTTCAGCTTCAACATCAGTCTTTCCAATGAACACTGAGGACTGATCTCCTTTAGGATGGACTGGTTGGATCTCCTTGCAGTCCAAGGGACTCTCAAGAATCTTCTCCAATACCACAGTTCAAAAGCATCAATTCTTCAGCGCTTAGCTTTCTTTATATTCCAACTCTCACATCCATACATGATTACTGGAAAAAGTATAGCCTTAGCTCTAGTAATTTTCTGATATCTTTAGGGTTTTCTATGTACAGTATCATGTCATCTGCAAACAGTGAGAGCTGTACTTCTTTTCTGATCTGGATTCCTTTTATTTCTTTTTCTTCTCTGATTACTGTAGGTAGGACTTCCAGAACTATGCTGAATAATAGTTGAGGAAGTGGACACCCTTGTCTTGGGCATCTTAGAATCAGGGATCTTAGGGGGAATGCTTTCAGTTTTTCACCATTGAGAATAATATTTGCTGTAAGCTTATCATATATGGCCTTTACTATGTTGAGGTAGGTTCCTTCTGTGCCCATTTTTTGAAGAGTTTTAATCATAGACAGGTGCTGAATTTTGTCAAAGTTTTTTTCTGCATCTATTGAGATTACCGTATGGTTTTTATCTTTCAATTTGTTAATATGGTGTATCACCCTGATTGTTTTCCATATATTGAAGAATCCTTCCATCCCTGGAATAAACCTAACTTGATCACGGTGTATGAGCTGTTTGATGTGTTGCTGAATTCTGTTTGTTAAAATTTTGTTGAAGATTTTTGCATCTATGATCAGCAGTGACATTGGCTTATAGTTTTGTTTTTCTGTGTTGTCTTTGTCTAGTTTCAGTATTAGGGTGATGGTGGCCATGTAGAACGAGTTTGGAAGTGTTCCTTCCTCCGAAATTTTTTGAGAGTTTTAGAAGGATAGGCATTAGCTCTTCTCTAAATGTTTGATAGAATTCTCCCGTGAAACCGTCAGGTTCTGGGCTTTTGTATTTTGGGAGATTTTTGATCACACCTTCAATTTCAGTGCTTGTATTTGGGTTGTTTATAATTTCTATTTCTTCCTGGTTCAGTCTTAGAAGATTGAATTTTTCTAAGAATCTGTCCATTTCTTCCAGGTTATCTATTTTATTGCCATATAGCGTTCATAATAGTCTCTTATAATCCTTTGTATTTCTACAGTGTCTGTTGTAACCTCTCCTTTTCCATTTCCAGTTTTGTTGATTTGATTCTTCTCTCTTTTTTCCTTGATGAGTCTGGCTAAGGGGTTGTCAATTTTGTTTATCTTCTCAAAGAACCAGCTTTTAATTTTATTAATCTTCAATATTGTTTCTTTCATTTCTTTTCCATTTATTTCTGCTCAGATCTTTATGATTTTTTTCCTTCTACTAATTTTGGTTTTTTTCTTCTTCTTTTTCCAATTGCTTTAGGTATAAAGTTAGGTTGTCTATTCAATATTTTTCTTGTTTCTTGAGGTAGGATTGTATTGCTATAAACTTTCATCTTAGAACTGCTTTTGTTGCATCCCATAAATTTTGAGTTGTCATGTTTTCACTGTCATTTGTTTCTAGAAATCTTTTTATTTCCCTTTTGATTTCTTCAGTAACCTGTTGGTTATTTAGAGATGTGTTGTTTAATCTCCATGTGTTTGTGTTTCTTACAGTTTTTTTCTTGTACTTGATATTTAATCTAATAGAATTGTGGTTGGAGAAGATGCTTGATACAATTTCAGTTTTCTTAAATTTACTGAGGTTTGATTTGTGACCCAAGATGTGGTCTATCCTGGAGAATGTTCCATGTGCACTTGAGAAGGTGTATTCTTCTGTGTTTGTATGGAAAGTCCTGAAGATATCAATGAGATTCATCTCATCTAATGTATCACTTAAGACTTGTGTTTCCTTATTAATTTTCTATTTTGATGATCTGTCCATTGGTGTGAGTGGGTGGTAAAGTCTCCTACTGTTATTGTGTTACTGTCAATTTCTCCTTTTGTGTCTGTTACTGTTTGTCTTATGTATTGAGGTGCTCCCATGTTGGGTGCATAGATATTTACAAGTGTTATATCTTCCTCTTGGATTGACCCCTTAATCATTATGTAGTGTCCTTGCTTATCTCTTAGAATCTTCTTTATTTTAAGGTCTATTTTGTTTGATATGGGAATTGCTACTTCAGCTTTCTTTTGCTTCCCATTTGCATGGAATATATTTTTCCATCCTCTCAATTTCAGTCTACATGTGTCTTGAGGTCTGAAGTGGGTTTTCTGTAGACAGCATATATATATGGGTCTTGTTTTTGTATCCCTTTAGCCAGTCTGTTTCTTTCAGTTGGAGCATTTGATCCACTTACATTTAAATAATTATATATATATATATATATATATATATATATATATATATATATATTCCTATTGGCATTTTCTAATTGCTTGGGGTTGATTTTGTATATCTTTTATCTTCTGTTATATTTCTTGACTATATAAGTCCATTTAACATTTGTTGTATGGCTGGCTTGGTGGTACTGAATTCTCTTAACTTTTGCTTGTCTGAAAAACTTTTGATTTCCCCATCAATTTTGAGTGAGATCCCTGCTGGGTACAGTAATCTTTGTTGTAGATTTTTCCCTTTCAGTACTTTAAATATGTCCTGCCATTCCCTTCTGGCCTGAAGAGTTTCTGCTGAAATACAAGCTGTTAAGCATATGCGGTTTCCTTTGTATGTCACTTGTTGTTCTCCCTTGCTTCTTTTAATATTCTTTCTTTGTGTTTAGTGTTTGTTAGTTTGGTTAGTATGTGTCTTGGATGTTTCCCCTTGGGTTTGTCCTATATGGGACTCTTTGTACCTCTTGGACTTGATTGGCTCTTTCCTTTTCCATGTTGGGGAAATTTTCAACTATAATCTCTTCAAAAATTTTCTCATATCCTTTCTTTTTCTCTTCTTCTGGGACCCCTATAATTCGAATGTTGGTGTGTTTGATATGGTCCCAGAAGTCTATGAGAATGTCCTCAGCTCTTTTCATTCTTTTTATTTTATTCTGCTCTTCAAAAATTATTTCCACAATTTTATCTTCCAGCTCACTGTTTTGTTCTTCTGATTCATATATTCTGCTATTGATTCCTTCTAGAGTATTTTTAATTTCAGTAATTGTGTTGTTTGTATGCTTATTCTTTAGTTCTTCTAGGTCTTTGTTAATTGATTCTGGCATTTTCTCCATTTTGTTTTCAAGGTTTTTGATCATCCTTACTATCATTATTCTGAATTCTTTTTCAGGTAATTTTCCTATTTCCTCTTGATTTATTTTGAACTCCTGTGTTTCTAGTGTGTTCCCTCATTTGTGCAGTAATTCTCCACCTTTTCTTTTTTTTTTTAAGGTATTGTGTTTGAAGTCTCCTTTTCCCAGGCTTCAAGGAAAGTTGAATTCTTTCTTTGAAGAAGGTTGAATTCTTTCTTCCTTTTGGTTTCTGACCTGCTAAAGTTTGCCTAGTGGTTTGTGTGAGCTTTATATACAGTGAGATATGTGCTGAATTTTTGTTTATTTGGTTGGTTTTCCTCTGATGGGCAAGGCTGAGTGAAGTGGTACTCCTGTCTGCTGATGATCAGGTTTCTATTTTTGTTTTGTTTGTTGTTTAGATGAGGTGTGTTGCACAGGGTGCTACTGGTGGGTGGTTGATGCCGGGTCTTGTATTCAAGTGCTTTCCTTTGTGTGAATTCTCACTATTTGATACTCCCTAGGGTTAGCTCTCTGGTAGTCTAGGGTGTTGGAGTCAGTGCTCCCACTCCAAAGGCTCAGGTTTTGATCTCTGGTCAGGAATGAAGATTCCACAGGTGGTTTGTTATGGCATTAAGGGAGAGTAAAATATCCAAAAGCAAGAAACCAAAGATGAACCCCAGACAAATGGCAGTTACAAAATCAGGAAAATAATAATTAAAATAATGGAATATATACATATATACCCATGAGCAAAGTGAAAACAGTCCAGCAAAAATAAAGTACAGCAGATTAATCCAGCAAACAAAGGAAATAAAAAATTGTATTTACCTATTAAGAACAAAGCTAACTTAAGCACAAACTGGAAAACAAAACTAAAGCAAGGTGCCAAGTAGGGAATAAAGCAATGAAAACAAAACTAACAAATATGTTGAGAGGAAAGGAAAGAAAGAAAAGAAAGAATATGCAAAGTTAAATAGATATAGATGAAGAAGATGTATATACATTAAAGATTACCTGTAAGGGGAAAAGAACGGTAGGAAAGAAAAATGCTGAATAAATGTAGAAAAAATATAATCAGTTCAAAAAATTAAAAATTAAAATTATAAAAAAGGGAAAGAGAAAAAAATGGAAGAAGAAAGAAAAAAGGGAAAAAAAGGAAAACTCCACAGAACTGCAAAAGCCTAATGTAGAGGCAGAGGTTTCATAACAACAATAGAAGATGTGATTGAATATACACATATACATATACACCCATAAACAAAATCAAAGCAGTCCAACAAAAATTAAGTACAATAGATTGACTTGGTGAACAAAGGAAACCAAAATTTATATCTACCAGAACAAAACTAATTAAAGCACAAACTGGAAAACAAACTAAAGCAAGGTGCCAATTGGGGAATAAAGCAATGAAAATAAAACTAACAAATATGTTGAGAGGAAAGGAGAGAAAGAAAAGAAAGAAAGAATAGATATGCAAAGTTAAGTAGAGGTAGATAAAGAAGAGTTATATACATTAAAGATTAACTGCAACGGGGAAAAAAGTAGGAAAAGCAAACAAAGGAATAAATATAGAAAAAATAGTGGTCAGTTTAAAAAATTAAGCATTAAAATTAAAAAAAGAGAAAAGAAAATAAAAGAGGAAAACTCCATAGAACTGCAAAAGCCCAATGTAGAGGCAGAGGTTTATGATAACAATAAAAAATAAAATGTAACTGAGGAAAAAGAAAAAGCTCAAAACTTTAGTTGAATTTCTTAGTGCCAATAAAATCGACAACTACAATGGAGGGGGCAAAAAAAGAAAATCCAAAGAATCTACAGAACAAGTAAAAAAAAAAAAAAAAAATAATAAATGCTTTTCTTGAGTCACTGTTGTCAGAATCCTTTCCCACGCTGGAAATCACAGTCTACCTCACCTCCCTAGGATGCCCTCCAACACTGTACTTATCTCTGGACCTGCTGTGGGGGCTGCTCAGATTCTAACCTGGTCCTACTCCTGTGTGTTCTTGCCTCCAATATCCCCAGCTATCAGAGCTAGTGCATTTTCTTTTGTGGGAGCTCTCAATGGCCTTTTATATATTCCATAGGCACAAACTCTGCTTAGTTGATCATGTGGGTTTAATCTGCTGCCTTGTACAGCTGGTGGGCAGGTTTTGAGTCTTCTTCCTTAGCCACACTGCCCCTGGGTTTCAATTGTGGTTTTATTTCCACCCCTACATATGGGTTGTCCACTGGGGTTTAGCTCCTGAGGCTGCCCTGGAGGGCTTGGATTTGTCCCTGTGAGGGCCAGGTGTGGAGGTGGTGCAGCTGCTTGGGTCACAGGTGTTCTGGCAGCACCAGGTACTCAGGGGAGTTCACCGCTAGGGTAGTAGAAAATAAAGTGCTCTAGAAGGTGTGGCAACCATTATTGCCCAATACGCTCCAGTATTTGTTGGGAAGCATAGTGCAAAATAGCCATAAAAGGAGAAAGTCCTTGGGAAAATGGCGAAGGGCCAGAAGTACGCGGCTTTGCACTACGGACAGAAAGACATCTCCTGCCTTTGGTTATGCTCGGCGCCAAGAGTTAATAATAAATAGGGATGTTACTTGTGAGAGCGGGTTGTGGGAGAAGCCCTAGAGTCATTTAGAGAGCGCTGTCCTTGAAATGTTTCTACTGATTATGTGTTAACTCCGTATGCGCTCTGCTGGCCGCATACTTTGAGCTCTTTGTTCCTGTTTCTATAAAAAAGCTTGACTGCAGAAATAAACTTGTCAGTCCTTGCAAGAGACTGTCCAAGTGTCCTTCATTCAGGTTTGTTGCTTCCAAGTCCCGGGGAGAAAATCCCCAACAAGTGGCTCCATGAAGAGGGACTTGAGAGAAAGTTTGAACAAAGCGACAAGCCCCTGCAGAAAGAGATAAGCAGGAAGGGACAACATAGCAGGTAAAATTCCTTTCATTTCTATAATGCATCATTTTTTGAAACAAAACGGTGTTAATGTTTCAAGAGATCAGTTGAATGACTGCTATCATATACTAGTGGAACATAATCTATGGTTCCCGGAGGAGGGGACGCTTGATCTTGATGTATGGAAAAGGGTTAAAAATAATATTTTGCGAGCATATCGGCAGGGAGTTCGCATTCCGCCTCAATGGTGGGTTACCTGGTCACTCATATGGGCTGTCATAGAACAAATTGAAGGACATAATATTGATTTGGAGGTAGAGACTGTTCAGTCTTTGCATGAATATGAGCTTGATGAACAAGACATGCAAGGTACTTTGAAATGCAAGAATGTCATGCTCAATCAAACACAAACCCTGGAAAAACAACTTGAGGATGTATCTATTAAGGATGTGCCAAAACCGAAACCGCTTAAGGTGGAAGTCATTTCGTTCAGTGGACAGCCCAAATCTAAGGTTTTTCCTTCTGCTCCGCCTGTAACAGCAATTGCTAACTTTGCTCGTACCAATCATTTCACTCCTCCTCGGGAGATGCCTGCTTGCACTTTCGCTTTCCCAATGCAATTTAATCAACCTGCCCAAGACCAAAATACTTGGGCTAATCTAGATTTTGGCATGTTGTCTAGCTTTAAGAAAGCATGTACTCTGTATGGACCTACTTCTCCTTACTGTATAGAATTTCTCAGAGGATGGGCTGACCATTGGATGCCATATGATTTTTTCCAAGTAGCAAAGATGGTTTTAAATCCTCAACAATTACTGCAGTGGCAAATGTGGGTTGGTGATGAGGCCCAACAGCTGATGATTGACCAGCAATCTCGTGATAACCCTGCCAATTTAACCTATGATATACTGACTGGAACAGGGACTGTGGCCAATGTAATGGCGCAATTAGCTAATGTTACCCTTGAGATGTTACATTTCATTAAAGAAACTGCCTGCAGGGCATGGGCAAAGGTTGATAGCGCTAACTCTGATGGTTCATTTGTTAAGATTATTCAAGGACATGAGAAGGAATATTCTCAATTTATAGGAAAATTAAAGGATGCAATTGAAAAATCTATTAAGGATGTGACTTTACAAAATATTATTTTAAAACAACTTGCTTTTGAAAATGTTAATGAGGAATGTCGATCCGTGCTCAGACCTATTCGAGAGACTGGCTCTCTTATGGAATATTTGAAAGCATGTAGGGACATCGGGTCTATGTCCCATAGAGCAACATTGGCAGCATTGGAAACCTTTAATGTACAAAAGGCTGCTAATACCAAATGTTTTAACTGTGGGAAGCCCGGCCATATGAAAAAACAATGTAGCCTGCCAACACAGGCTGGAAAAAATAATACTACTTCTAATAGGAAGAGACCCCCAGGAGTATGTCCAAGATGTAAAAGGGGGTTTCATTGGCTGAATGAATGTCATTCTAAATTTGATAAGGATAGAAACACTTTGAACCCCGGTGCACAGCAAAAACAACAGGGAAACTGATAAAGGGGCCATCCTCTAGCCCCACTACAAAAGGAGGACCTAGCGTTATGACGCTACAAGCAGCTACATCTAAGAGTGCTTGCATTGATACACCTAGTCCTTATGGCATGGAACTAATAGAATTATACAACCCCCACAAAATTCCCACTGGATATTATGGCCCGATTCCACCCGGGACAATGGGACTGATTTTGGGACGTAATAGCTGCACAATGAGAGGTTTAATGGTATTGACTGGTGTTGTGGACAAAGATTATGAAGGGGAAATACATGTTATGGTAAATGTTATGAAAATGGGAAATGCATACTTACAAAAAGGGGAACATTTTGCACGATGATTACTTTTGCCATATGTTAAACCAATGAAGGCACCTGATAAAGTTCGGCAGGAAGGCTTTGGTAGTATCAACCTTATTGCTGCACTATCCACCTTATTAAAGGAACATCAGAAACCCATGCTTACTTTACGCATACGGGGAAAGAATTTCACAGGCATGTTAGATACTGGAGCTGACATTTCAATCATTAGAGCTGCAGAATGGCCCCTCAATTGGGGTAAGGTTGTGACTCCTTCTAGACTATTAGGAGTGGGTGAAGCTGATGCCACATAAACTTTTGTCAGTGCATCCTATTTACAAGTGTATGGCCCTGATCAAATTGTAGCTTATCTTAAACCATATATTACTGATATCCCTATCAATTTATGGGGACATGATTTTCTTGAACAAACGAAAGCCACAATTTCTTTAAATGAACCTTTTTAATGGGGGCCATTGAGTTAACACCGCTGCCCCTCGATTGGGAATCTGATACCCCAGTATGGACACCTCAATGGCCCCTAACTAAAGAAAAATTGGCAGCTCTTATGCAATTAGTTAATGAACAATTACAAAAAGCTCATATAGAACCTTCATTTTCCCCATGGAATTCCCCTATTTTTGTAATAAAAAAGAAATCAGGAAAATGGCGAATGTTGATAGATTTAAGAAATGTTAATAATACCACGTCACCTATGGGGCCCTTACAACCCGGATTGCCCTCCCCTTCTATGGTACCAAAAGGATGGTCTGTAGTTATTACTGACTTACAAGACTGCTTTTTTACTATACCTTTGCAGCCTAAAGATAGAAAACATTTTGCCTTTTCAGTTCCTTCTATAAATCACATGGCTCCTGTTAAAAGATTCCAATGGAAGATGCTACCTCAGGGAATGATGAATTCCCCTACCATTTGCCAATATCTCATATCTGTTTTATTACAACCCATTAGAGACAAGTATCCTACTGCGTTTATAATTCATTATATGGATGATATACTTCTCTGTAAACTCTGTTTACAACAGTTATATAATGAAGTTACTATTACTCTTCAAAATCATGGCCTGCTTGTTGCGCCAGATAAAATTCAGTGGAAAGCACCCTTTAATTATTTAGGACATGTTATGGAAGAATCTAAAATCAAACCTCAAAAAACTCAAATTTCTGTGCAATCTCTACGCACACTGAATGATTTTCAAAAATTGCTAGGAGATATTAATTGGCTATGGCCATCTGTCGGCATCCCCACCTATGCCTTACAAACAGCCCTAGGTAGCTAACAAAAGAGGCCAAAGAAGAACTGGACTTAATGGAGAAACGCATTCAACAATCTTTTTCAACTCAGCTAGATTATGATAAACCAGTTTCTTTATATATATTCCCTACTGAACATTAGCCCACTGCAATTATAGCTCAGCATAGCCCAATATAATGGGTATATTTACACACTAAACAGTCTAAAAAAATTGCATCATATATTGAGAAAATAGGGCACTTAATTGTGTCAGGAAGAAGCCATGTACAAACTTTGACTGGATTTGATCCATATGCAATACATGTTCCCTTGACAAAACAGGAATTGCAAATTGCCTTACAGTATAACCTGATCATGCAAATAGCATTAAGTGATTTTCAGAATGTTATCTCATTTCATCTGCCGAAAGGATAATTGTGGGACTTTCTACAATGTACTAAATTCATTGTAACTAATATCATTGCATCCCAGCCTATTATCAATGCACCCACCTATTTCATTGATGGCAACAAGAAAGGCCTAGCAGGGTTTGTCGGCCCTGATATCAAAGAGAAATTACCCACTACCTATTCTTCAGTACAAAGAGTGGAGCTGTATGCTTTATATGCTGCCGGGAGCCGGCATATTGAGTGCATATTGCATATTGAGTGCAGCACTTTCCACAGCATCATCTTTCAGGATCTGGAATAGCTCAACTGGAATTCTATCACTGCTGGGAGCCAGCGTGAGGAACCCCGCCCATGACAAAGGTCATGAGGAAGGAGGCTCGGCATACGCCAAGGCGGGATCGAGCTTCAGGAGTCCCCCTGGAAATTCTCGAGCATCTAGCCCCAAAACCAGAGTCTGCCTACTTTCTGCTTTGTGCTTTCACCTACACCTCTGACTTTACGGAGGGCTGTCCCCCACTACCTCTCTCTGAAAAAAGTTAGCTTACAGTTCCAGTTAATAATTCCTGGGTGTGACCCTGTTTAACCTACAAACTCCTTTGGAAATCCTCTAGCCTGCCTGAATAGATTTTTCCGGCCACATGTAATTGTTCAGAGCCTCCCAACTGTGAGAGGCAGGAGATGTTCTAAACTGTCTAAACACAGATTCTTTCGAGTAGTTAAAAGATTGATTAGAAATTGTATTGGTGAAGGGATTTTCACTTGTTGGGCCAATGTTTGCTGCTGAGTTTCCATATCCCTTACCTGCTGTGTCCCTGACAGTGTATTGATTAATATAATTGGTGTAAGTAGTAGCTTTAATGTTTGTAACCTGGGACCCTTGAGTTAATTCTTTTTCTTGTTATAGCCCACCACACCTTTGCTCTGTAGGAATGCAACTTTATTTAACGCTTTTGGAGGGTGGCACTTGACTTATCACCTTTAGAGAAAAATAAGTTTTCTGAAGAAAGGATCTTAAAATGTTAACAGGCCTCCGGGCCAGAAGATGATGCAAATCACCTAAGCTTTTGCATATGATAAGTTTGCAGGAAGAAAGCCTGGCTTGCTGCGTGACTCTACCCCTTCCCCCATTATCCTCTATGCATAACTTAAGGTATAAAAACTACTTTGGAAAATAAAGTGCGGGCCTTGTTCACCGAAACTTGGTCTCACCATGTCGTTCTTTCTCTTACCTTCTGGCTGAATTATTCAGCCTCTTTTCTCCACTGAATTTCCTCACTGAGCTATCCTTATTTCAGCCTCTTTTCTTCACTGAATTTTCCTACTGAGCTATCCTCATCCTATTACTCTTTATATCTTTGATAAAATATTTAAATAAATAGGTCGCCGACGCCGTCCCCGCTTTGAATACCCTGGTTCAGCCGGGGCTGGTCCCCAGCAATATGCTCTTTTGTCGCTTCAACCATAATCATTCAACGTATATACTGATTCCAAATACCTTGCTTCCCTTTTTCCTGATTTTGTTACCGCCTTTCTATATAACCTAGATGAAGAATTATATACTCTCTTTTCACAGGCTCAAGCTTTAATTCGCTCACGTACGGAACCTTTCTTTATTGCACATATACGTGCTCATTCAGGTTTACCTGGCCCTCTGGTCGCAGGAAATGATGCTGTTGACAGGCTCATAGCTCCCATTTTTACATCTGCCAGTGATGAACATGCTAATCTTCATACCAATGCTAACAGATTGCACTCTAAATACCATATTCCTCTCACTGAAACACGACATATTATTAAAATCTGTGATGTCTGCGCCCCGCTGCACGTGCGTACTAGGATTTCAGGAGTTAATCCCCGAGGGCAACAGCCTAACTCCCTTTGGCAATCTGATTTCACTCACTGCTCCTTAAGAAAATTTTCTTTACTTTTTGTCTCAATAGATACATTTTCCAACTCTATCTGGGCAGTACCTGTCTCTTCAGAATCCAGCAAACACGCCATTTCTGCACTCTTACTCACCTTCCCCGTTATGGGGATTCCTTCTGTCTTGAAAACAGACAATGGACCTGCATTCACCTCGCATTCATTTCGTTCATTTTTATCAGAATGGAACATAACATACACTACAGGAATACCCTATAATCCTCAAGGTCAAGCCATTATGGAAAGAGCCCACCGCACCCTAAAAACTCATTTACTAAAACAGAAAGGGGGAATATGGAAGAGGAGATACACTTCTTATCCTATGAACCCTCAATTACTATTATCTTTAATTCTTTATTCCCTGAAATTTTTAAATTTAACAAAAAATAATTCTGTCTATCTGTGCAGATAGACATTTTGCAGAAGACAAAAACAGCAAATTAGAAATCAATACACCAGTATGGTATAAGCAATTTAAACAGTGGCTGCCAGGAATCTTACGACTCCTAGGCAAGGGTTATGGTCTTGTCATTGCAGATGGAGAGGAAATCTGGGTTCCCCTTCGCCATGTCCACTACCGAGAAGGACCCCAAGACCGGACTCTCTCGGGAAGTGACAAAGTTGACGCAAAGGGGCTCGCAAAAGATCTTCCCATCAGGTGGCCTAAGTATTGGTTCAGCTTTAGCATAAGTCCTTCCAATGAATATCAGGACTGATTTCCTTTAGGATGGACTGGTTTGATCTCCTTGCAGTCCAAGGGACTCTTCAACAGTCTTCTCCAACCCAGTAGTTCGAAAGCATCAATTCTTTAGAGCTCAACTTTCTTTATGGTCCAACTCTCACATCCACACATGACTACTGGAGAAAACACAACTTTGACTAGATGAAACTTTGTCAGCAAAGTAATGTGTCTGCTTTTTAATATGATGTCTAGGTTGGTCCTAGCTTTTCTTCCAAGGAGCAAGTGTCTTTTAATTTATGGTTGCAGTCACCATCTGCAGGGTTTTGGAGCCCTAGAAAATAAAGTCTGTCATTATTTCCATTGCTTCCCCATCTATTTGCCATGAAGTGATGGGACTGGATGCCATCACTTATTGGTACCATCACTTATGGATGCCATAATATATCGGTGACATATCCAAATCTAATGCCATGAAGTTTTCCCTCTAGTTTCTCTTATAAGAGTTCCGTATTTGTGTCTTGTATGTGTCAGTCTTTGATGCATATTGAGTTTTGTGTGTATGGGGTGTGAATGTGTTCACAACTGGGCACTTGAAACAAACACAAAATACCTACTCTTTGTAGACTTGTGCCATGTCCTGACTGGCCTTCACTAGTTAACTTGACTTTAGTCCTGGGATTAGCCCAATAGTTAAGCTATGGGCACTGAGTTCATTTATGAGTCAGCATCTTGCCTGGAGTAGGTGTGCCTCTTTGATTCTCCTGAATATATGGCTGTTTTTGAATGCCTTCCGTCCCCTAAATCCACACCTTGTTCCATTTAAGGTTTTATATGCTCTAGTCTATGTCTCCACCCTTAATTCCTTGTCCCTGGCCCCATATATATATATATATAGTCTCCCTGCAATAGTAATAAGCCACTCCAGCTGCTCTTTAGTTTAAGCTTAGGTTTATGAAAAACAGACACCAGTCTCCAGGCAACACCCAAATAGGTTGGAACATTGCATTAAGGTTTTTGTGATCAATCTGGTTTGCTGGAGGCAACTGGGAGCTGAACTGCCGCCCTTTACAGATCAAGACTGCTGTGTACAAGTCAGGGAAGCGGTAAGTGGGAGTAAATGAAATGACCTTCTGCTCTCTTCTGGAATTTTCCTGATAGTGTGTTTAATGTATTCCCGTAGTTTTGTTTGTTTCTAGAGCTCCTGTGAGGTTTTTCATCTGGTTTCTGATTGTTTTCTCACATTTCTAAGGGAGAATTCAATACTTCCAGCTTCACAACATCCCATTGTATCAATACTTCTTGATTTCCCTGACTCTTCCCATATTTGTAACAATTTAACTTGTGTACAGATTCTTCTTTTATGAGTAACCATTGAGCAAGATAGTAAAGTAAATAAAATCGTTATCATTTCCATTATGATATCTTAGCTGTGGTATATATACACAATGGAGTATTACCCAGCCATTAAAAAGAATGCATTTGAGTCAGTTCTAGTGAGGTGGATGAAACTGGAGCCTATTATACAGAGTGAAGTAAGCCAGAAAGAAAAACACCAATACAGTATACTAATGCATATATATGGAATTTAGAAAGATGGTAACAATAACCCTGTATAGGAGACAGCAAAAGAGACACTGATGTATAGAACAGTCTTTTGGACTCTGTGGGAGAGGGAGAGGGTGGGATGATTTGAGAGAATGGCATTGAAACATGTATAATATCATATATGAAATGAGTCACCAGTCCAGGTTCGATGCATGATACTGGATGCTTGGGGCTGGTGCACTGGGACGACCCAGAGGGATGGTATGGGGAAGGAGGTGGGAGGAGGGTTCAGGATGGGGAACACATGTATACCTGTGGCGGATTCATTTTGATATATAACAAAACCAATACAATATTGTAAAGTTAAAAAATAAAATAAAATAAATAAATAAAATAAAATAAAAAGTTATACAACTAAGTCCAAGGATTAACCCTTGTAAGGGTCTGTTTGCACACTACACATGGTATCCTGAAACTGTTAATAATTGATCTCAAAAAAACACTCTGTTAGAATGTGTGGTTTTGGGATTCTTTTCAGGATATCACCACTGTCAGGTCTGGATAGCAACATAATTATGGTGGTGGGGAAAGTAAAAAGGCAAATTTATCTTCATTTGAAGTTTTCTTTATTAAGAAATAATATTTTGAAAAATGCTTATTAATCACTCCCTTAAATTGTGTGATTCTCTATATGTGTGTATGTGTATCAGCAGCTTCCCTGATAGCTCAGTGGGTGAACAATCTGCCTACAATGTGGGAGACCTGGGTTTGATCCCTGAGTTAGGAAGATCCCCTGGAGAAGGGAAAGGCTACCCACTCTAGTGTTCTGGCCTGAAGAATTCCATGGCCTATATAGGACTATATCCATGGGGTCGCAAAGAGTCAGACATGACTGAGCGAGTTTCACTTCACTGTATGTGTGTATGTGTATACTGTAAGATAGTTAATTATTTCAACTGATGTTTGATCAAAATCAAGCTTCATATTAGAAAAATGAAAAAAAAAATTGTGTGGAAGTTTCTAGTCTTCCCTGGTGCCTCAGATGATAAAGAATGGTAACAATAACCCTGTATACGAGACAGCAGAAGAGACACTGATGTATAGAACAGTCTTTTGGACTCTGTGGGAGAGGGAGAGGGAGAGGGTGGGATGATTTGGGAGAATGGCATTGAAATATGTATAATATCATATATGAAATGAGTCGCCAGTCCAGGTTCGATGCACGATACTGGATGCTTGGGGCTGGTGCACTGGGACGACCCAGAGGGATGGTATGGGGAGGGAGGAGGGAGGAGGGTTCAGGATGGGGAACACATGTATGCCTGCGGTGGATTCATTTCTATATATGGCAGAACCAATACAATATTGTAAAGTTTAAAAATAAAATAAAATTAAAAAAAAAAAAATCTCTGCCTGTAATGCGGGAGACCTGGGTTCAATCCCTGGGTTGGAAAGATCCCCTGGAGAAAGGACATGGCAATCCACTCCAGTTTTCTTGCCTAGGGAATCCCATGGACTAGGAGCCTGCAGAATACAGTCCATGAGATCAAAAGAGTGGTACATGACTGAGCAACTAAGCACAGCACAAGCTTCATATTAGACAATGAAAAAAAAGTTATGTGGAGGTTTCTAGTCTAATATATGGTCAATAATTGTTCATTCAATCTCAACATTATATAATTAATGATTCAGTTCAGTTCAGTTCAGTTGCTCAGTTGTGTCTGACTTTTTGCAACCCCATAGACTGCAGCATGCCAGGCCTCCCTGTACATCGCCAACTCCCGGAGTTTACTCAAACTCATGTCCATTGAGTTGGTGATGTCATCCAACCATCTCATTCTCCGTCATCCCCTTCTCCTCCTGACTTCAATCTTTCCTAGCATCAGAGTCTTTTTAAATGAGTCAGTTCTTCCCATCAGGTGGCCAAAGGATTGGCGCTTCAGCTTTAGCATCAGTTTTTTCAGTGAATATTCAGGACTGATCTCCTTTAGGATGGACTGGTTGTATCTCCTTGAAGCCCAAGGGACTCTCAAGAGTCTTCCCCAACACCACAGTTCAAAAGCATCAATTCTTTGGCACTCAGCTTTCCTCATACTCCAACTCTCACATTGATGCATGAACTGGAAAAACCATAGCTTTGACTAGACAGACCTTTGTTGGCAAAGTAATGTCTCTGCATTTTAATATGCTATCTAGATTGGTCATAGCTTTCCTTCCAAAGAGCAATTATCTTTTAATTTCATGGGTGCAGTCACCATCTGCAGTGATTTTGGAGCTAAAGAAAATAAAATCTGTCACTGTTTCCACTGTTTCCCCATCTATTTGCCATGAAGTGATGGGACAGATGCCATGATCTTAGGTTTCTGAATGTTGAGTTTTAAGCCAACTTTTTCATTCTCCTCTTTCACTTTCATAAAGAGGCTCTTTAGCTCTTCTTTGCTTTCTGCCATAAAGGTGGTATTTTCTGCATACCTGTGGTTAATGATTTAACCTCAGGTCAATGATTTAATCAGTGTAATTAATGATTACACTGATAAAAATGCAAACGAGTTAATTGACTTCAATCCTTTTCTTATGCCCAGGGTACTGATTTCACCTTGCCCCTCCTACAATGTATCTGCTAACACTAGAGAGTGCAGCTAGGGCATTACCTCACTGGCATTTATAACCTGTGAAGGCAGAAGAGAAAAATCGGAGTCTGCTTAGTCGGAGGAGCAAAACAGACAATGGATCCCAAAAGTCAGAGAGTGAAGCTTAATGACGGCCACTTCATTCCTGCCCTGGGATTTGGCACCGGTGCACCTCCAGAGGTAAGTGTGGTGGTTTGGGGTTGAGATATAAATAGTAAGTGGATGCAACATGAGTGGAAGGAGGTTAAGGTTCTTAAGCATTGAGTTCCTGGGTGACTCTAGGAGGATCATGTGGTTCCATTAATCAGGCCAGAACCATGTCCTGTGAAAGGGGAGCGAGCATCCAGTCTTCACTCTGCATCAGGGTCTGAGGCTGTGCTCACCTGCAGATTACTCTGGGTTCCCCTCCAGTTTCTATCTCTTTCCCAGCTTGGCAGAAGAGTGAGACTCAACTGTCAAGATCACTGACTGTCAGCAGACTGGCTTTGAGGGTGATTGCAATGGCGGTGTTTTCTGTATATATCATTTCAGAACTCTTTCCTCCTTCAGAAACACATGACTCAGTGAAATAATTGAGGTCGGAGGGCCTAAAGATAAGGTGACAGAAATCTAGTGGGAGAGAATTGCTTTTCTCCTGTGGTATACCTGCTCAGTGCCAGGCAAGACACACTCCAGCTGTGTTTGGCCTTGTACTTCTGCTTGGAAACTTTTTCTGATGGGAACTATACTATCATTTGAAGGCATAATGCCAGGCTTTTTACTATATCCTTGGATTTTGTAGTGCCTTTTTATTAAAGTATCATTTTCAGTCCTTGGGTATAAGAGGGACTAGTAGACAAGTCTCTAGACTGGAAGCCAGAAACTTTGCTGTCCATCTTGCCTTTAGAATATGTAGTTGCGACAATTGACTGTTCTTCAAACTTTGAATCTCACTTTTCTAATTTACAGAACAGAAGACATTTTGCAGGTAAAAGATGGGGTTGTTCACTTTGCAAAATGTGATGAGCGAAGGGAATGGGTCCAGGCTAGTACAGAGCTCACTGGTTCACTCCTCAGTACACCCCACAAGGCACATGATCATAAAGAAATGGAGACTAGATCCAACAGGGGGAACTTGGACCAAGCATCTACCTGCCTGAAACATGAAAAATCCTGGATTACAGAAACATATTGCAATATTATTTGGCTTGAAAAAGGAAGTTAATCTCACCATTTGCAACCACACAGATGAACCTGGAGAACATTAAGCTAAGTGAAATAAGCCAGAAATAGAAAGACAAATACTACATGTTCTCTTCATAAGTAGAATCTGAAAAAGTGAACTCACAGAAGTAGAGTGTAGAGGAATGGTGACCAGAAGCTGGGGACAAGGTTAGGAAAAATGGAAAGATGTTGGTCAAAGGTCCAGACCTTCTGTAATGAGATAAATGTACCTGATGTACAGTTTGGTGACTATAGTTAATAGATATTAAGTATCCTCATGAAAACACCCCAAAAGTTAGCTATGTGAGATGATGGGTCTGCTAACTAGCTTGAATGTGGTAATCGGTAACAATGAATAGTTACATGAGAACATCACTTTTTACACCTTGAATAGATACAGCTTTTATTTGGTGTTTTCTGTGTGGTAACACTGGTAGACAGAGGTCTTAGAAGCTTTCACCTGGTTTCTTGATGTATTTACCATCCCCTTGTAGTTTTATTGATTTTGCTTCAAACATCTCACTGTATAAATCATATCCATGACTACAATTTTATTCTGAGTCCTTTGGGTTTTACCACCAGATCACTGAACCTAGAGGGTATTTGGGTCCTCTGATGCCTGTGATCAACCAGTGATAGCCTGGGGTTGAAGGGTTCCTGGGTGTCCATTTAATCACTGACCAGGAACATGCAGGGAAAGTGTTATGGGTTCCTCACCACACATGCAGAATGAATCAAATGCATGAAGAAATGTTGGTTCTTGATAAGATTAAGCTTGTGCCTTAGGAATCTCTTAATCATCTGGCTATTCAATTACTATTTTTGTTGCTTATGTAGGTTCCTAAGAGTGAAGCTGTGGAGGTCACCAAATTTGCTATAGAGGCTGGGTTCCGGCATATTGACAGCGCTTATACATACCAAAATGAAGAGCAGGTTGGCCAGGCCATTCGAAGCAAGATTGCCGATGGCACTGTGAAAAGAGAAGACATATTCTACACTTCAAAGGTGCTGTGTGTGTTGTGTTTGTGCACATGTGTGCAAGTGACTGGGGTAGATGACAATTTGGTAATAGAAGCAGTAGTTTAGTGAAGGTGCTTATTGGTACCACTGTTTTCACACTTATTTGTATCTTAAATCTAGTATCCTTTTTCTCTCACTGTGTCCTCCTCTCCCAAAAGAGTGCAACTATAGCTTTATCATCATGGTGTGTTCAAATTTTAATTTTACATGAAAGTCACTTTATTTCTTTGAGCCCAGGCCAGAGCAGTGTAATTTATTATGGGCTAATGAATCAGATAGACCTGGGAGCAGATTATAGCTTTTCTTATCATCTGGGTGAGTTTCTCAAATTTCTTCACATTCTGAATCTCAGTTCTCAGCTCCAAGAGTAAGAGAGCATTGGGAGAGACACTTTGTGTATTATACAAGATCTAGCCAAAGTGTCTTGAATTATGTTCTGCTCATATTAAAGTGTTCAAAGCATTTCCCCTTATAGTTATGTAAACAAGATAGTAATTAATTTTGAGAAGATGGATTGTTTGGTCAAAGTAGACTAAGGTTCTGCTTTTATACTCTATCAAGCATAGGTCAGTTGATGGGTATGGTAATTATTTGATAAAGTTATTTATATCTTGATTCATTTCATTCCATTGTGAAAGATGTACGGGTGATAAATTCAATCAAATAATGATGTTTACATGGGTAGGTTAGATAAAGAATGGAACTCAGGAAGAAATGAAACTTTTTTCCCATGGTCATCTCTTTCTAACCAATAACAATGTCTAGTTATTAAGTGAAACAAGTCAAACAAAATCACATGAAGCAATCATTTCCCACAGCTTCCTTTGTTTAATCTCTGCAGGTTTGGTCCACTTTCCTTCGTCCAGAGTTGGTCCGACCAGCATTGGAAAAGTCACTGAAAGATCTTCAACTGGACTATGTCGATCTCTATATTATTCATCAACCAGTGGCTTTGATGGTAGGTGATTTATGTGATCACCTTTGTTCTATTTCTTGGGTCAGAATGTCTATAACTTCCATGGATGGCTGACAAGAGTTTTCTTAGTTAGGTTGAAGGAATGATTACACTAGAGTAGATCTCTTAATCATTTGTGATCATCTTTTGGGGGAGGTTCTTTGAATTTCTTACCTGTCTCCAGAGAAACAAATTAAATAATCCAAGACTCTGTCTCAAAATCTTGAGGAAGTAGAAATAGGTGAGTTCTGTGCATGGCGCTGATTAGGCCTGGGAGTTGGGATTTCACATCCAGAGTTTAGTGCAGAATGCTGAGCGCTGACACGGCCTCATACCTGAACAGGATGAGGTCTTCTCATCTCTCACCCTTTCATGTTTCGTGGATTTGGTGATGTCCTTCTGGGTGGGCCTAAACCTCACAGTCTTCTCAGGACTCGGGAGACCTGGCCTCCGCTGTCGCCTGGATTCATAGTGAGGTTTGCAGACTGCACTTAGCCATTAAGAACTGCATTATATAGAGGGGAATTTTCCAGTTATTCCAGTGGTTAGAATTATGTGCTTTCAGTGCTGAGTCAGGGTATTTTGAGGGAATGGGTTCAATTCCTGTTCAGGGAACTAAGATACAGCAAACCCATGGCACAGCCAAAACAAAACAGCAAGAACAACATCTATTATGCAGAACAATTTTTTAGAATACAGAATTCTGCTCAAGCCATCCTTTGCCAAAGAGTTTATTGGACTATGTAGATGGCAATTCCCATCTACATAGATTTAAGGATTCCTAATACTTGACAGAAATGTCTCTGTTTTTGTATTCCTTATAATGACATCACTCTTAGTTTTATTTTTATCTCAGCATTTTCCATGGGTGGCAGAATGACCGTGATCTGTTCAAGCCTCATTCTCCAGAATATTTGAGAGTATGTCTGCTTCTTCCACAAAGCTTATCAACCTAAAGAGAACCTTGCTGGTTCATGTATATGTCCTGAAGCTATCAGATGTTTAGAGTGAAAAGGAATTTTTATATGTAGTCCAAGTCAAGATTGCAATTTTTATGCAGGCAGTAAAATAGAGGCATTTTGCAAGAGGAAAGGCATAAGGGGCAGAAAAAATTTCACTTAAGGCACTGACAGTTCCCATGAGAATGTAGGAAAATTATATCTATGAAAACATATAGTATGTAAAAGAGATTACTGGAAAACTGCCTTCTAAAGACATTGCTGATAACTCCATTTGCAAACCTCTTTGCAAATATTAGTATGCAGAAAGTAAATGAACCTCATGGAGGTTTAGCATCCACATTTAGTACCAGATGTGCCTGGCAAGCTGGCTAAAAGTGGAGAAATTATTTGGTGATATCTCTGAAATGACTGCTTCTATTCCAGCCAGGGGAGACACTTTTCCCAACAGATGAAAATGGAAAACCGATGTTTGACTCAGTGGATCTCTGTCGCACATGGGAGGTGAGTCTGGGGAGGAGAGAACCAGGGGAGGAGCCAGGAGAGGGGGAACCTCCTTCCTCTCTTCCATTTGTGAGAATGGGCTGTGGACCATCACACTCAGCAGTTCATGAATCCAAGGGCTGGGATGCTGGGGTTGAGGGGAGGGAACCATTGCTGAAATGTCCACAGAGAGGAAAAAATTGGAGAATTTGGGACAGTGTAGATAGACATCTCTTTCGTTCCATGTGATTGTCTTCTCCAGGTTTTTTCTAAGGAAGAGATGATACTTCTTCTTGTTTCATGACCTTCTTCCCCTTTATCTTCTTGATAAGCAATGCTTATTCTTGACAAGAGACCCTCTTAATGATTTTTCAGCATTTCTTATTGCTATATTGCCCACTCCAAGTGACTGTTCACCACCCCTCCCTCCCAGGCCCTGGAGAAGTGTAAGGACGCAGGGCTGACCAAGTCCATTGGGGTGTCCAACTTCAACCACAAGCAGCTGGAGAAGATCCTGAACAAGCCGGGGCTCAAGTACAAGCCCGTCTGCAATCAGGTGAGCAGCTCGGCTCCTCTCCCTCCTGTTCTTCAGAACCTCCTTCTTACACTGGAGCCTGATGTCTGTCTGTCCTTCCCTCCTGTTCATCTGACCTTTGTGAAGAGGGGATTCTACAGAACTAAGCTTGTGTCTGGACTGTGTAAATAGAATCTATAACAGTATCTTTGATCAACTCTGGGTGGAAAAGATGGGGATGGCTTCCTGCTCAATTGTAGTGGGGACTGAGGGAAGGCAACAGAGATGAAATTCCTCCAGAACTTAGAGGAAGGAGGTGTTTCACTGAGCTGAACACATGACCAGATATCAGGTGTGAAAGTGCTCAGATGAAACTGTGTACAGGAAGGAAGACCATGAAAACACGGAATGGGAAGTAAATAAAGAGAAAACCAAGTGAGACAGGTGTTAAGGGTTTGTGTGGAGTTTGGATGCCTGAATCCTTAGTCTTGGTGTCCCAGCTTCAACAGGGAGCACAGTACAGAGAAATGTGCTGGAGACTATGAAAGTCACCCAGGTTAGAGGATGAAGTTAAACGCTTATGTTGATCCTAACAGTTTATGGAAGAGTTGCTCAGGATTTAGAGCAGATCTTGTGATTTCAGATCAGTTCAGTTCAGTCGCTTAGTTATGTCTGACTCTTTGCAACCCCGTGGACTGCAGCACACCAAGCCTCCCAGTCCATCACCAACTGCCAGAGCTTATTCAAACTCAAGTCCACCGAGTCATTGAGGCCATCAAACAATCTCATCCTCTGTTGTCCCCTTTTTCTTCTGCCTTCAATCTCTCCCAGCATCAGGGTCTTTTCCAATGACTCAGTTCTTTGCATCAGGTGGCCAAAGTATTGGAGTTTCAGCCTCAGCATCAGCCCTTACAATGATCATTCAGGAAGGATTTCCTCTAAGATTGACTGGTTGGATCTCTTTGCAGTCCAAAGGATTCTCAAGAGTCTTCCCCAACATCACAGTTCAAAAGCATCAATTCTTTGGCACTCTGCTTTCTTTATGGTCCAACTCTCACATCCATACGTGACTACTAGAAAAAGGATAGCTTTGACTAGATGGTCCTTTGTTGACAAAGTAACGTGTTTGCTTTTTAATACGCTGTCTATGTTGATCACAGTTTTTCTTCCAAGGAGCAATCATCTTTTAATTTCATGGCTGAAGTCACCATCTGCAGTGATTTTGGAGCCCCCATAAATAAAATCTCTCATTGTTTCCATTGTTTCCCATCTATTTGTCATGAAGTGATGGGACTGGATGCCATCATCTTTATTTTATGAATGTAGAATTTTTAAGCCAACTTTTTCATTCTGTTTCACTTTCATCAAGAGGCTTTTAGTTTATCTTCACTTTCTGCCATAAGGGTTGTGTCATCTGCATATCTGAGGCTATTGATATTTCTCCCAGCAATCTTGATTCCAGTATGTGTTTCATCCATCCAGGCATTTTGCAAGATGTACTCTGCATATAAGTTAAATAAGCAGGGTGAAAAACATACAGCCTTGACTTATTCCATTCCCACTTGGAACTTGTCTGTTGTTCCACGCTTCCCTGGTGGCTCAGATGGTAAAGCATCTGCCTGCAATGTGGGAGACCTGGGTTCGATTCCTGGGTTGGGAAGATCCCCTGGAGAAGGAAATGGCAACCCACTCCAGTACCATTGCCTGGAAAAACCCATGGACGGAGGAGCCTGGTAGGCCACAGTCCATGGGGTCACAAAGAATTGGACATGACTGAGCAGCTTCACTTTCCTTTCCTGTTGTTCCATATCCAGTTCTAACTGTTGCTTCTTGACCTGCATACAGATTTCTCAGGAGGCAGGTAAGGTGGTCTCGTATTCCCATTTCTTGAAGAATTTTCCAGTTTGTTGTGATCCAGTCAAAGACTTTGGAATAGTTAATAAAGCAGAAGTAGATGTTTTTCTGGAACTCTCTTACTTTTTTAATGATCCAGCAGATGTTGCCAATTTCATCTCTGTTTCCTCTGCCTTTTCTAAATCTAACTTGAATATCTGGAAGTTCACAGTTCACGTACTGCTAAAGCCTGGCTTGGAGAATTTTGAGCATTACTTTAGTGTGTGAGATGAGTGCAATTATATGGTGGTTTGAGCATTCTTTGGCATTGCCTTTCTTTGGGACTGGAATGAAAACCGACCGTTGCCAATCTTGTGGTCAATGCTTAGTTTTCCCAGTTTGCTGGCATATTGAGTGCAGCACTTTCACAGCACCATCTTTCAGGATTTGAAATAGCTCAACTGGAATTCCATCACTTCCACTAGCTTTGTTCCTAGTGATACTTCCTAAGACCCATTTGACTTCCCATTCCAGGATGTCTGGCTCTAGGTGAGTGATCACACCATTGTGATTATCTGGGTTGTGAAGATTTTTTTTTTGTATAATTCTTCTGTGCATCCTTGCCACTTCTTCTTAATATCTTCTTCTATTATGTCCATACCATTTCTGTCCTTTATTGAGCCCATCTTTACAGGAAATGTTCCCTTGGTGTCTCTAATTTTCTTGAAGAGGTCTCTAGTCTTTCCCATTCTATGGTTTTCCTCTATTTCTTTGCATTGATCACTGAAGAAGGTTTTCTTATCTCTCCTTGCTATTCTTTGGAACTCTGCGTACAAATAAGTATGTCTTTCCTTTTCTCCTTTGCCTTTCAGTATTATTCTTTTCATAGCTATTCATAAGGCCTCCTCAGACAACCATTTTGCCTTTTTGCATTTCTTTGTCTTAGGGATGGTCTTGATCACTGCCTCTTGTACAATGTCAAGAACCTCTGTCCATAGTTCTTCAGGCACTCTGTCTATCAGATCTAATTCCTTCAATCTATTTCTCACTTCCACTGTATAATCGTAAGGGATTTGATTTAGGTCATATCTAAATGGTCTAGTGGTTTTTCCCTACTTTCTTCAATTTATGTCTGAATTTGGCAATAAGGACTTCATGATCTGAGTCATAGTCAGCTCCCAGTCTTGTTTTTGCTGACTGTATAGAGCTTCTCCATCTTTGGCTGCAAAGAATATAATCAATCTGATTTTGGTGTTGACCATCTGGTGATGTCCATGTGTAGAGTCTTCTCTTGCATTGTTGGAAGAGGGTGTTTGCTATGACCATTGTGATTTCTTGGCAAAACTCTGTTAGCCTTTGCCCTGCTTCATTTTGTACTCCAAAGCCAAAGTTGCCTGTTACTCCAGGTGTCTCTTGACTTCCTACTTTTGCATTCCAGTCCCCTATAATGAAAAGGACATATTTTTTTGGGTGTTAGTTCTAGAAGGTCTTGTTGGTCTTCATAGAACCATTCAACTTCAGCTTCTTCAGCATTACTGGTCGT